>NC_091700.1:8797878-9100909 GCF_041296265.1 Equus caballus | reverse complement strand
TATGCCAGAACCACTTGGCGGACACTCCGGAATCATCTGCCGGACATGCCGGAACCAGCTCTCAGACACACCAGAACCAAGTGCCGGAGACGCCGGAAGCACCTGCCGAGCATGCCGGAGCCACCTGCTCGACTCGCCAGAAACACCTGCCGGACACGCCAAAATCACCTGCCGGGTATGCCAGAAGCACCTGGCGGACACTACGGAATCACCTGCCGCGCATGCCGGAACCACCTCTCAGACGTGCCGGAAGCACGTGCCGGACACGCCGGAAACACCTACCGGACAGACCGGAACCACCTGCCAATAACGCCGGAGCCACCTGTTCGACTCGCTGGAACCACCTGCCGGACAGGCCATTATCAACTGCTGGCTATGCCAGAACCGCCTGGGGGACAGTCCGGGATCACCTGCCAGCCATGGCGGAACCACCTCTCAGACGTACCAGAACCACCTGCCGGAGAAGCTGGAAACACGTCCTGGACAGTCTGGAACCACCTGCCGGCCAAGCCTGAACCACCTGCCAAGCACAACGGAACAACCTGCCAGACACGCCAAAATCACCTGCGTGTTATGCCAGAACCACTTGGAGGACTCTCTGGGATGACCTGCCGGGCATGCCGGAACCACCTCTCAGACGTGCCAGAACCATGTGGCGGACAGTCCGGAATCACCTGTTGGGCATGCGCAACCACCTCTGAGACGTACCAGAACCACATGCCGTGCCGGCTGGAACCACCTACCGGACAGACCGGAATCACCTTTCGGGCATGCCGGAACCACCTGTCAGATGTGCCAGAAACACGTGCCGGAGACGCCGGAAGCACCTGCCAAGCACGTTGGAACCACCTGCTCAACTCGCCTGAACCACCTGCCGGACATGCCAAAATCACCTGCCGACTATGCCAGAACCACTTGGCGAACACTCCGGAATCACTTGCCGGGCATGCAGGAACCACCTCTCAGACATGCCAGAACCCCGTGCCAATGACCCCGGAAGCACCAGCCGAGCACGCCGGAACCACCTGCTCGACTCGCCAGAACCAAATGCCGATCACGCAAAAATCACCTGCCGGCTACGCCACAACCAGTTGGTGAACACTTTGGAATCACCAGCCAGGCTCGCTGGAACCACCTGCCGGTCATGCCAAAATCACCTGCCAACTATGCCAGAACCGCTTGGCGGACACTGCAGAAACACCTGTCGGGCCGGCTGGAACCACATCTCAGACGTGCCAGAAACGTGTTCATGAGATGCTGGAACCACACCCCGAACAGACGGATACCACCTGCCAGAACCGCCTGAACCACCTGACGAGCACGCCGGAACCACCTGCTCGACTCACTGGTACCACCTCCCTGACACGCCAGAATCACCTGCTGGGTATGCCAGAACCACTTGGCGGACACTCCGGAATCATCTGCCGGACATGCCGGAACCAGCTCTCAGACACACCAGAACCAAGTGCCGGAGACGCCGGAAGCACCTGCCGAGCATGCCGGAGCCACCTGCTCGACTCGCCAGAAACACCTGCCGGACACGCCAAAATCACCTGCCGGGTATGCCAGAAGCACCTGGCGGACACTACGGAATCACCTGCCGCGCATGCCGGAAGCACGTGCCAGACTCGCCGCAACCACCTACCGGACAGACCGGAACCACCTGCCAAGAACACCGGAGCCACCTGTTCGACTCGCTGGAACCACCTGCCGGACAGGCCAATATCAACTGCTGGCTATGCCAGAACCACCTGGGGGACAGTCCGGGATCACCTGCCAGCCATGGCGGAACCACCTCTCAGACGTACCAGAACCACCTGCCGGAGAAGCTGGAAACACGTCCTGGACAGACTGGAACCACGTGACGGCCATGCCTGAACCACCTGCCAAGCACGGCGGAAACACCTGCCGGACGCGCCAAAATCACCTGCGGGCTACGCCAGAACCACTTGGACGACTCTCCGAAATGACCTGCCGGGCATGTTGGAACCACCTCTCAGACGTGCCAGAAGCACTTGGCGAACACTCCGGAATCACCTGCCGTGCATGCCGGAACCACCTCTCAGATATGCCAGAACCACGTGCCAATGTCCCCGGAAGCACCTGCCGAGCACGCCGGAACCACCTGCTCGACTCGCCAGAACCACCTGCCGGACACGCAGAAATCACCTGCCGGCTACGCCACAACCAGTTGGGGAACACTTCGGAATCACCTGCCAGGCTTGCTGGAACCACCTGCCGGTCATGCCAAAATCACCTGCCAACTACGCCAGTACCACTTGGCGGACACTGTGGAAACACCTGTCGGGCCGGCCGGAACCACATCTCAGACGTGCCAGAACCATGTGCATGAGATGCTGGAACCACACCCCGAACCGACGGAAAACACCTGCCAGACCCGTCTGAACAACCTGCCGAGCACCTACCTGACATGCCCAAATCACCAGCCGGGTATGCCAGAACCACTTGGCGGACACTCCGGAATCATCTGCCGGACATGCCGGAACCAGCTCTCAGACACACCAGAACCACGTGCCGGAGACGCCGTAAGCACCTGCCGAGCATGCCGGAGCCACCTGCTCGACTCGCCAGAAACACCAGCCGATCTTTCAAAAATCACCAGACGGCTACGCCACAACCATTTGGTGAACACTTTGGAATCACCTGCCAGGCTTGCTGGAACCACCTGCCGGTCATGCCAAAATCACCTGACAACTACGCCAGAACCGCTTGGCGGACACTGCGGAAACACCTGTCGGGCCGGCTGGAACCACATCTCAGACGTGCCAGAAACGTGTTCATGAGATGCTGGAACCACACCCCGAACAGACGGATACCACCTGCCAGAACCGCCTGAACCACCTGCCGGGCACGCCGGAACCACCTGCTCGACTCACCGGTACCACCTCCCTGACACGCCAAAATCACCTGCTGGGTATGCCAGAACCACTTGGCGGACACTCCGGAATCATCTGCCGGACATGCCGGAACCAGCTCTCAGACACACCAGAACCAAGTGCCGGAGACGCCGGAAGCACCTGCCGAGCATGCCGGAGCCACCTGCTCGACTCGCCAGAAACACCTGCCGGACACGCCGGAACCACCGGCTCGACCCACCGGAACGACCGCTGGACATGCAAAATCACCTGCCGGCTACGCCGGAAACACTTGGCGAACACTCCGGAATCACCTGCCGGGCATGCCGGAACCACCTCTCAGATATGCCAGAACCACGTGCCAATGACCCCGGAAGCACCTGCCGAGCACGCCGGAACCACCTGCTCGACTCGCCAGAACCACCTGCCGGACACGCAGAAATCACCTGCCGGCTACGCCACAACCAGTTGGGGAACACTTCGGAATCACCTGCCGGGCTTGCTGGAACCACCTGCCGGTCATGCCAAAATCACCTGCCAACTACGCCAGTACCACTTGGCGGACACTGTGGAAACACCTGTCGGGCCGGCCGGAACCACATCTCAGACGTGCCAGAACCATGTACATGAGATGCTGGAACCACACCCCGAACAGACGGAAAACACCTGCCAGACCCGTCTGAACAACCTGCCGAGCACCTACCTGACATGCCCAAAGCACCAGCTGGGTATGCCAGAACCACTTGGCGGACACTCCGGAATCATCTGCCGGACATGCCGGAACCAGCTCTCACACACACCAGAACCACGTGCCGGAGACTCCGGAAGCACCTGACGAGCATGCCGGAGCCACCTGCTCGACTCGCCAGAAACACCTGCCGGACACGCCAAAATCACCTGCCGGGTATGCCAGAACCACCTGGCGGACACTCCGAAATCACCTGCCGCGCATGCCGGAACCACCTCTCAGACGTGCCGGAAGCACGTGCCGGACACGCCGGAATCACCTACCGGACAGACCGGAACCACCTGCCAAGAACGCCGGAGCCACCTGTTCGACTCGCTGGAACCAACTGCCGGACAGGCCAATATCAACTGCTGGCTATGCCAGAACCACCTTGGGGACAGTCCGGGATCACCTGCCAGCCATGGCGGAACCACCTCTCAGACGTACCAGAACCACCTGCCGGAGAAGCTGGAAACACGTCCTGGACCGTCAGGAACCACCTGCCGGCCAAGCCTGAACCACCTGCCGAGCACCACGGAACAACCTGCCAGACACGCCAAAATCACCTGCCTGTTATGCCAGAACCACTTGGAGGACTCTCTGGGATGACCTGCCGGGCATGCCGGAACCACCTCTCAGACGTGCCAGAACCATGTGTCGGACAGTCCGGAATCACCTGTTGGGCATGCGCAACCACCTCTAAGACGTACCAGAACCACATGCCGTGCAGGCTGGAACCACCTACCGGACAGACCGGAATCACCTTTCGGGCATGCCGGAACCACCTGTCAGATGTGCCAGAAACACGTGCCGGAGACGCCGGAAGCACCTGCCAAGCACGTTGGAACCACCTGCTCAACTCGCCTGAACCACCTGCCGGACATGACAAAATCACCTGCCGACTATGCCAGAACCACTTGGCGAACACTCCGGAATCACTTGCCGGGCATGCAGGAACCACCTCTCAGACATGCCAGAACCCCGTGCCAATGACCCCGGAAGCACCAGCCGAGCACGCCGGAACCACCTGCTCGACTAGCCAGAACCACCTGCCGATCACGCAAAAATCACCTGCTGGCTACGCCACAACCAGTTGGTGAACACTTCGGAATCACCTGCCGGGCTTGCTGGAACCACCTGGCGGACACTACGGAATCACCTGCCGCGCATGCCGGAAGCACGTGCCAGACTCGCCGCAAACACCTACCGGACAGACCGGAACCACCTGCCAAGAACGCCGGAGCCACCTGTTCGACTCGCTGGAACCACCTGCCGGACAGGCCAATATCAACTTCTGGCTATGCCAGAACCACCTGGGGGACAGTCCGGGATCACCTGCCAGCCATGGCGGAACCACCTCTCAGACGTACCAGAACCACCTGCCGGAGAAGCTGGAAACACGTCCTGGACAGACTGGAACCACGTGACGGCCATGCCTGAACCACCTGCCGAGCACGGCGGAACCACCTGCCGGACGCGCCAAAATCACCTGCGGGCTACGCCAGAACCACTTGGACGACTCTCCGAAATGACCTGCCGGGCATGTTGGAACCACCTCTCAGACGTGCCAGAAGCACTTGGCGAACACTCCGGAATCACCTGCCGTGCATGCCGGAACCACCTCTCAGATATGCCAGAACCACGTGCCAATGACCCCGGAAACACCTGCCGAGCACGCCGGAACCACCTGCTCGACTCGCCAGAACCACCTGCCGGACACGCAGAAATCACCTGCCGGCTACGCCACAACCAGTTGGGGAACACTTCGGAATCACCTGCCGGGCTTGCTGGAACCACCTGCCGGTCATGCCAAAATCACCTGCCAACTACGCCAGTACCACTTGGCGGACACTGTGGAAACACCTGTCGGGCCGGCCGGAACCACATCTCAGACGTGCCAGAACCATGTGCATGAGATGCTGGAACCACACCCCGAACCGACGGAAAACACCTGCCAGACCCGTCTGAACAACCTGCCGAGCACCTACCTGACATGCCCAAATCACCAGCCGGGTATGCCAGAACCACTTGGCGGACACTCCGGTATCATCTGCCGGGCATGCCGGAACCAGCTCTCAGACACACCAGAACCACGTGCCGGAGACGCCGTAAGCACCTGCCGAGCATGCCGGAGCCACCTGCTCGACTCGCCAGAAACACCAGCCGATCATTCAAAAATCACCTGCCGGCTACGCCACAACCATTTGGTGAACACTTTGGAATCACCTGCCAGGCTTGCTGGAACCACCTGCCGGTCATGCCAAAATCACCTGACAACTACGCCAGTACCACTTGGCGGACACTGTGGAAACACCTGTCGGGCCGGCCGGAACTACATCTCAGACGTGCCAGAACCATGTGCATGAGATGCTGGAACCACACCCCGAACAGACGGAAAACACCTGCCAGACCCGTCTGAACAACCTGCCGAGCACGCCGGAGCCACCTGCTCGACTCGCCGGAACCACCTAACTGACATGCCCAAATCACCTGCTGGGTATGCCAGAACCACTTGACGGACACTCCGGAATCATCTGCCGGACATGCCGGAACCAGCTCTCAGACACACCAGAACCACGTGCCGGAGACGCCGGAAGCACCTGCCGAGCATGCCGGAGCCACCTGCTCGACTCGCCAGAAACACCTGCCGGACACGCCAAAATCACCTGCCGGGTATGCCAGAACCACCTGGCGGACACTCCGAAATCACCTGTCACGCATGCCGGAACCACATCTCAGACGTGCCGGAAGCACGTGCCGGACACGCCGGAATCACCTACCGGACAGACCGGAACCACATGCCGAGCACGCCGGAGCCACCTGTTCGACTCGCTGGAACCACCTGCCGGACACTCCGGAACCACCGGCTCGACCCGCTGCAACGACCGCTGGACATGCAAACTCACCTGCCGGCTACGCCGGAAACTCTTGGCGAACACTCCGGAATCACCTGCCGGGCATGCCGGAACCACCTCTCAGATATGCCAGAACCACGTGCCAATGACCCCGGAAGCACCTGCCGAGCACGCCGGAACCACCTGCTCGACTCGCCAGAAACACCTGCCGGACACGCCAAAATCACCTGCCGGGTACGCCAGAACCACCTGGCGGACACTCCGAAATCACCTGTCGCGCATGCCGGAACCACCTCTCAGACGTGCCGGAAGCACGTGCCGGACACGCCGGAATCACCTACCGGACAGACCGGAACCACCTGCCGAGCACGCCGGAGCCACCTGTTCGACTCGCTGGAACCACCTGCCGGACAGGCCAATATCAACTGCTGGCTATGCCAGAACCACCTGGGGGACGGTCCGGAATCACCTGCCAGCCCTGGCGGAACCACCTCTCAGACGTACCAGAACCACCTGCCGGAGAAGCTGGAAACACGTCCTGGACAGTCTGGAACCACCTGCCGGCCAAGCCTGAACCACCTGCCAAGCACAACGGAACAACCTGCCAGACACGCCAAAATCACCTGCGTGTTATGCCAGAACCACTTGGAGGACTCTCTGGGATGACCTGCCAGGCATGCCGGAACCACCTCTCAGATGTGCCAGAACCATGTGGCGGACAGTCCGGAATCACCTGTTGGGCATGCGCAACCACCTCTGAGACGTACCAGAACCACATGCCGTGCCGGCTGGAACCACCTACCGGACAGACCGGAATCACCTTTCGGGCATGCCGGAACCACCTGTCAGATGTGCCAGAAACACGTGCCGGAGACGCCGGAAGCACCTGCCAAGCACGTTGGAACCACCTGCTCAACTCGCCTGAACCACCTGCCGGACATGCCAAAATCACCTGCCGACTATGCCAGAACCACTTGGCGAACACTCCGGAATCACTTGCCGGGCATGCAGGAACCACCTCTCAGACATGCCAGAACCCCGTGCCAATGACCCCGGAAGCACCAGCCGAGCACGCCGGAACCACCTGCTCGACTCGCCAGAACCAAATGCCGATCACGCAAAAATCACCTGCCGGCTACGCCACAACCAGTTGGTGAACACTTTGGAATCACCTGCCAGGCTTGCTGGAACCACCTGCCAGTCATGCCAAAATCACCTGCCAACTACGCCAGAACCGCTTGGCGGACACTGCGGAAACACCTGTCGGGCCGGCTGGAACCACATCTCAGACGTGCCAGAAACGTGTTCATGAGATGCTGGAACCACACCCCGAACAGACGGATACCACCTGCCAGAACTGCCTGAACCACCTGCCGAGCAAGCCGGAACCACCTGCTCGACTCACCGGTACCACCTGCCTGACACGCCAAAATCACCTGCTGGGTATGCCAGATCCACTTGGCGGAGACTCCGGAATCATCTGCCGGACATGCCGGAACCAGCTCTCAGACACACCAGAACCAAGTGCCGGAGACGCCGGAAGCACCTGCCGAGCATGCCGGAGCCACCTGCTCGACTCGCCAGAAACACCTGCCGGACACGCCAAAATCACCTGCCGGGTATGCCAGAAACACCTGGCGGACACTCCGGAATCACCTGCCGCGCATGCCGGAACCACCTCTCAGACGTGCCGGAAGCACGTGCCGGACACGCCGGAAACACCTACCGGACAGACCGGAACCACCTGCCAAGAACGCCGGAGCCATCTGTTCGACTCGCTGGAACCACCTGCCGGACAGGCCAATATCAACTGCTGGCTATGCCAGAACCACCTGGGGGACAGTCCGGGATCACCTGCCAGCCATGGCGGAACCACCTCTCAGACGTACCAGAACCACCTGCCGGAGAAGCTGGAAACACGTCCTGGACAGACTGGAACCACGTGACGGCCATGTCTGAACCACCTGCCGAGCACGGCGGAACCACCTGCCGGACGCGCCAAAATCACCTGCGGGCTACGCCAGAACCACTTGGACGACTCTCCGAAATGACCTGCCGGGCAGGTTGGAACCACCTCTCAGACGTGCCAGAAGCACGTGGCGGACAGTCCGGAATCACCTGTTGGGCATACGCAACCACCTCTGACACGTACCAGAACCACGTGCCGTGCACGCCGGAACCACCTACCGGACAGACCGGAATCAACTTTTGGGCATGCCGGAACCACCAGTCAGATGTGCCAGAAACACGTGCCGGAGACGCCGGAAGCACCTGCCGAGCACGTCGCAACCACCTGCTCAACTCGCCTGAACCACCTGCCGGACACGCCAAAATCACCTGCCCGCTACACCAGCACCACTTCGGGGACAAGCCGGAATCACGTGAGGGGCATGCCGGCACAGCCTCTCAGACTGAACCTCGTGCCGGACACCACAGAACCACCTGCCGGACAGACCGGAACCACCTGCCGGACACGCCGGAACCACCGGCTCGACCCGCCGGAACGACCGCTGGACATGCAAACTCACCTGCCGGCTACGCCGGAAACACTTGGCGAACACTCCGGAATCACCTGCCGGGCATGCCGGAAGCACGTGCCAGACTCGCCGCAAACACCTACCGGACAGACCGGAACCACCTGCCAAGAACGCCGGAGCCACCTGTTCGACTCGCTGGAACCACCTGCCGAACAGGCCAATATCAACTGCTGGCTATGCCAGAACCACCTGGGGGACAGTCCGGGATCACCTGCCAGCCATGGCGGAACCACCTCTCAGACGTACCAGAACCACCTGCGGGAGAAGCTGGAAACACGTCCTGGACAGACTGGAACCACGTGACGCCCATGCCTGAACCACCTGCCGAGCACGGCGGAACCACCTGCTGGACGCGCCAAAATCACCTGCGGGCTACGCCAGAACCACTTGGACGACTCTCCGAAATGACCTGCCGGGCATGTTGGAACCACCTCTCAGACGTGCCAGAAGCACTTGGCGAACACTCCGGAATCACCTGCCGTGCATGCCGGAACGACCTCTCAGATATGCCAGAACCACGTGCCAATGACCCCGGAAGCACCTGCCGAGCACGCCGGAACCACCTGCTCGACTCGCCAGAACCACCTGCCGGACACGCAGAAATCACCTGCCGGCTACGCCACAACCAGTTGGGGAACACTTCGGAATCACCTGCCGGGCTTGCTGGAACCACCTGCCGGTCATGCCAAAATCACCTGCCAACTACGCCAGTACCACTTGGCGGACACTGTGGAAACACCTGTCGGGCCGGCCGGAACCACATCTCAGACGTGCCAGAACCATGTGCATGAGATGCTGGAACCACACCCCGAACCGACGGAAAACACCTGCCAGACCCGTCTGAACAACCTGCCGAGCACCTACCTGACATGCCCAAATCACCAGCCGGGTATGCCAGAACCACTTGGCGGACACTCCGGAATCATCTGCCGGACATGCCGGAACCAGCTCTCAGACACACCAGAACCACGTGCCGGAGACGCCGTAAGCACCTGCCGAGCATGCCGGAGCCACCTGCTCGACTCGCCAGAAACACCAGCCGATCATTCAAAAATCACCAGACGGCTACGCCACAACCATTTGGTGAACACTTTGGAATCACCTGCCAGGCTTGCTGGAACCACCTGCCGGTCATGCCAAAATCACCTGCCAACTACGCCAGAACCGCTTGGCGGACACTGCGGAAACACCTGTCGGGCCGGCTGGAACCACATCTCAGACGTGCCAGAAACGTGTTCATGAGATGCTGGAACCACACCCCGAACAGACGGATACCACCTGCCAGAACCGACTGAACCACCTGACGAGCACGCCGGAACCACCTGCTCGACTCACCGGTACCACCTCCCTGACACGCCAAAATCACCTGCTGGGTATGCCAGAACCACTTGGCGGACACTCCGGAATCATCTGCCGGACATGCCGGAACCAGCTCTCAGACACACCAGAACCAAGTGCCGGAGACGCCGGAAGCACCTGCCGAGCATGCCGGAGCCACCTGCTCGACTCGCCAGAAACACCTGCCGGACACGCCAAAATCACCTGCCGGGTATGCCAGAAGCACCTGGCGGACACTACGGAATCACCTGCCGCGCATGCCGGAAGCACGTGCCAGACTCGCCGCAACCACCTACCGGACAGACCGGAACCACCTGCCAAGAACACCGGAGCCACCTGTTCGACTCGCTGGAACCACCTGCCGGACAGGCCAATATCAACTGCTGGCTATGCCAGAACCACCTGGGGGACAGTCCGGGATCACCTGCCAGCCATGGCGGAACCACCTCTCAGACGTACCAGAACCACCTGCCGGAGAAGCTGGAAACACGTCCTGGACAGACTGGAACCACGTGACGGCCATGCCTGAACCACCTGCCAAGCACGGCGGAAACACCTGCCGGACGCGCCAAAATCACCTGCGGGCTACGCCAGAACCACTTGGACGACTCTCCGAAATGACCTGCCGGGCATGCCGGAACCACCTCTCAGACGTGCCAGAACCATGTGGCGAACACTCCGGAATCACCTGCCGTGCATGCCGGAACCACCTATCAGATATGCCAGAACCACGTGCCAATGTCCCCGGAAGCACCTGCCGAGCACGCCGGAACCACCTGCTCGACTCGCCAGAACCACCTGCCGGACACGCAGAAATCACCTGCCGGCTACGCCACAACCAGTTGGGGAACACTTCGGAATCACCTGCCGGGCTTGCTGGAACCACCTGCCGGTCATGCCAAAATCACCTGCCAACTACGCCAGTACCACTTGGCGGACACTGTGGAAACACCTGTCGGGCCGGCCGGAACCACATCTCAGACGTGCCAGAACCATGTGCATGAGATGCTGGAACCACACCCCGAACCGACGGAAAACACCTGCCAGACCCGTCTGAACAACCTGCCGAGCACCTACCTGACATGCCCAAATCACCAGCCGGGTATGCCAGAACCACTTGGCGGACACTCCGGAATCATCTGCCGGACATGCCGGAACCAGCTCTCAGACACACCAGAACCACGTGCCGGAGACGCCGGAAGCACCTGCCGAGCATGCCGGAGCCACCTGCTCGACTCGCCAGAAACACCAGCCGATCTTTCAAAAATCACCAGACGGCTACGCCACAACCATTTGGTGAACACTTTGGAATCACCTGCCAGGCTTGCTGGAACCTCCTGCCGGTCATGCCAAAATCACCTGACAACTACGCCAGAACCGCTTCGCGGACACTGCGGAAACACCTGTCGGGCCGGCTGGAACCACATCTCAGACGTGCCAGAAACGTGTTCATGAGATGCTGGAACCACACCCCGAACAGACGGATACCACCTGCCAGAACCGCCTGAACCACCTGCCGAGCACGCCGGAACCACCTGCTCGACTCACCGGTACCACCTCCCTGACACGCCAAAATCACCTGCTGGGTATGCCAGAACCACTTGGCGGACACTCCGGAATCATCTGCCGGACATGCCGGAACCAGCTCTCAGACACACCAGAACCAAGTGCCGGAGACGCCGGAAGCACCTGCCGAGCATGCCGGAGCCACCTGCTCGACTCGCCAGAAACACCTGCCGGACACGCCAAAATCACCTGCCGGGTATGCCAGAACCACCTGGCGGACACTACGGAATCACCTGCCGCGCATGCCGGAACCACCTCTCAGACGTGCCGGAAGCACGTGCCGGACACGCCGGAAACACCTACCGGACAGACCGGAACCACCTGCCAAGAACGCCGGAGCCACCTGTTCGACTCGCTGGAACCACCTGCCGGACAGGCCAATATCAACTGCTGGCTATGCCAGAGCCGCCTGGGGGACAGTCCGGGATCACCTGCCAGCCATGGCGGAACCACCTCTCAGACGTACCAGAACCACCTGCGGGAGAAGCTGGAAACACGTCCTGGACAGACTGGAACCACGTGACGGCCATGCCTGAACCACCTGCCGAGCACGGCGGAACCACCTGCCGGACACGCCAAAATCACCTGCGTGTTATGCCAGAACCACTTGGAGGACTCTCTGGGATGACCTGCCAGGCATGCCGGAACCACCTCTCAGATGTGCCAGAACCATGTGGCGGACAGTCCGGAATCACCTGTTGGGCATGCGCAACCACCTCTGAGACGTACCAGAACCACATGCCGTGCCGGCTGGAACCACCTACCGGACAGACCGGAATCACCTTTCGGGCATGCCGGAACCACCTGTCAGATGTGCCAGAAACACGTGCCGGAGACGCCGGAAGCACCTGCCAAGCACGTTGGAACCACCTGCTCAACTCGCCTGAACCACCTGCCGCACATGCCAAAATCACCTGCCGACTATGCCAGAACCACTTGGCGAACACTCCGGAATCACTTGCCGGGCATGCAGGAACCACCTCTCAGACATGCCAGAACCCCGTGCCAATGACCCCGGAAGCACCAGCCGAGCACGCCGGAACCACCTGCTCGACTCGCCAGAACCACCTGCCGATCACGCAAAAATCACCTGCCGGCTACGCCACAACCAGTTGGTGAACACTTTGGAATCACCTGCCAGGCTTGCTGGAACCACCTGCCGGTCATGCCAAAATCACCTGCCAACTACGCCAGAACCGCTTGGCGGACACTGCGGAAACACCTGTCGGGCCGGCTGGAACCACATCTCAGACGTGCCAGAAACGTGTTCATGAGATGCTGGAACCACACCCCGAACAGACGGATACCACCTGCCAGAACTGCCTGAACCACCTGCCGAGCAAGCCGGAACCACCTGCTCGACTCACCGGTACCACCTGCCTGACACGCCAAAATCACCTGCTGGGTATGCCAGATCCACTTGGCGGAGACTCCGGAATCATCTGCCGGACATGCCGGAACCAGCTCCCAGACACACCAGAACCAAGTGCCGGAGACGCCGGAAGCACCTGCCGAGCATGCCGGAGCCACCTGCTCGACTCGCCAGAAACACCTGCCGGACACGCCAAAATCACCTGCCGGGTATGCCAGAACCACCTGGCGGACACTACGGAATCACCTGCCGCGCATGCCGGAAGCACGTGCCAGACACGCCGCAAACACCTACCGGACAGACCGGAACCACCTGCCGAGCACGCCGGAGCCACCTGTTCGACTCGCTGGAACCACCTGCCGGACAGGCCAATATCAACTGCTGGCTATGCCAGAACCACCTGGGGGACGGTCCGGAATCACCTGCCAGCCATGGCGGAACCACCTCTCAGACGTACCAGCACCACCTGCCGGAGAAGCTGGAAACACGTCCTGGACAGACTGGAACCACGTGACGCCCATGCCTGAACCACCTGCAGATCACCCCGGAACCACCTGCCGGACACGCCAAAATCACCTGCGGGCTACGCCAGAACCACTTGGACGACTCTCCGAAATGACCTGCCGGGCATGTTGGAACCACCTCTCAGACGTGCCAGAAGCACGTGGCGGACAGTCCGGAATCACCTCTTGGGCATACGCAACCACCTCTGAGACGTACGAGAACCACGTGCCGTGCACGCCGGAACCACCTACCGGACAGACCGGAATCAACTTTTGGGCATGCCGGAACCACCAGTCAGATGTGCCAGAAACACGTGCCGGAGACGCCGGAAGCACCTGCCGAGCACGTCGCAACCACCTGCTCAACTCGCCTGAACCACCTGCCGGACACGCCAAAATCACCTGCCCGCTACACCAGCACCACTTCGGGGACAAGCCGGAATCACGTGAGGGGCATGCCGGCACAGACTCTCAGACTTAACCTCGTGCCGGACACCACAGAACCACCTGCCGGACAGACCGGTACCACCTGCCGGACACGCCGGAACCACCGGCTCGACCCGCCGGAACGACCGCTGGACATGCAAACTCACCTGCCGGCTACGCCGGAAACACTTGGCGAACACTCCGGAATCACCTGCCGGGCATGCCGGAACCACCTCTCAGATATGCCAGAACCACGTGCCAATGACCCCGGAAGCACCTGCCGAGCACGCCGGAACCACCTGCTCGACTCGCCAGAACCACCTGCCGGACACGCAAAAATCACCTGCCGGCTATGCCACAACCAGTTGGGGAACACTTCGGAATCACCTGCCGGGCTTGCTCGAACCACCTGCCGGTCATGCCAAAATCACCTGCCAACTACGCCAGTACCACTTGGCGGACACTGTGGAAACACCTGTCGGGCCGGCCGGAACCACATCTCAGACGTGCCAGAACCATGTGCATGAGATGCTGGAACCACACCCCGAACAGTCGGAAAACACCTGCCAGACCCGTCTGAACAACCTGCCGAGCAAGCCGGAGCCACCTGCTCGACTCGCCGGAACCACCTACCTGACATACCCAAATCACCAGCCGGGTATGCCAGAACCACTTGGCGGACACTCCGGAATCATCTGCCGGACATGCCGGAACCAGCTCTCAGACACACGAGAACCACGTGCCGGAGACGCCGGAAGCACCTGCCGAGCATGCCGGAGCCACCTGCTCGACTCGCCAAAAACACCTGCCGGACACGCCAAAATCACCTGCCGGGTACGCCAGAACCACCTGGCGGACACTCCGAAATCACCTGTCGCGCATGCCGGAACCACCTCTCAGACGTGCCGGAAGCACGTGCCGTACACGCCGGAATCACCTACCGGACAGACCGGAACCACCTGCCGAGCACGCCGGAGCCACCTGTTCGACTCGCTGGAACCACCTGCCGGACAGGCCAATATCAACTGCTGGCTATGCCAGAACCACCTGGGGGACGGTCCATAATCACCTGCCAGCCATGGCGGAACCACCTCTGAGACGTACCAGAACCACCTGCCGGAGAAGCTGGAAACACGTCCTGGACAGTCTGGAACCACCTGCCGGCCAAGCCTGAACCACCTGCCAAGCACAACGGAACAACCTGCCAGACACGCCAAAATCACGTGCGTGTTATGCCAGAACCACCTGGAGGACTCTCTCGGATGACCTGCCGGGAATGCCGGAACCACCTCTCAGACGTGCCAGAACCATGTGGCGGACAGTCCGGAATCACCTGTTGGGCATGCGCAACCACCTCTGAGACGTACCAGAACCACATGCCGTGCAGGCTGGAACCACCTACCGGACAGACCGGAATCACCTTTCGGGCATGCCGGAACCACCTGTCAGATGTGCCAGAAACACGTGCCGGAGACGCCGGAAGCACCTGCCAAGCACGTTGGAACCACCTGCTCAACTCGCCTGAACCACCTGCCGGACATGACAAAATCACCTGCCGACTATGCCAGAACCACTTGGCGAACACTCCGGAATCACTTGTCGGGCATGCAGGAACCACCTCTCAGACATGCCAGAACCCCGTGCCAATGACCCCGAAAGCACAAGCCGAGCACGCCGGAACCACCTGCTCGACTCGCCATAACCACCTGCCGATCACGCAAAAATCACCTGCCGGCTACGCCACAACCAGTTGGTGAACACTTTGGAATCACCTGCCAGGCTTGCTGGAACCACCTGCCAGTCATGCCAAAATCACCTGCCAACTACGCCAGAACCGCTTGGCGGACACTGCGGAAACACCTGTCGGGCCGGCTGGAACCACATCTCAGACGTGCCAGAAACGTGTTCATGAGATGCTGGAACCACACCCCGAACAGACGGATACCACCTGCCAGAACCGCCTGAACCACCTGCCGAGCACGCCGGAACCACCTGCTCGACTCACCGGTACAACCTCTCTGACACGCCAAAATCACCTGCTGGGTATGCCAGAACCACTAGGCGGACACTCCGGAGTCATCTGCCGGACATGCCGGAACCAGCTCTCAGACACACCAGAACCAAGTGCCGGAGACGCCGGAAGCACCTGCCGAGCATGCCGGAGCCACCTGCTCGACTCGCCAGAAACACCTGCCGGACACGCCAAAATCACCTGCCGGGTATTCCAGAACCACCTGGCGGACACTACGGAATCACCTGCCGCGCATGCCAGAAGCACGTGCCAGACACGCCGCAAACACCTACCGGACAGACCGGAACCACTTGCGAAGAACACCGGAGCCACCTGTTCGACTCGCTGGAACCACCTGCCGGACAGGCCAATATCAACTGCTGGCTATGCCAGAACCACCTGGGGTACAGTCCGGGATCACCTGCCAGCCATGGCAGAACCACCTCTCAGACGTACCAGAACCACCTGCCGGAGAAGCTGGAAACACGTCCTGGACAGACTGGAAACACGTGACGGCCATGGCTGAACCACCTGCCGAACACAGCGGAAGCACCTAGCGGACACACCAAAATCACCTGCGGGCTACGCCAGAACCACTTGGACGACTCTCCGAAATGACCTGCCGGGCATGTTGGAACCACCTCTCAGACGTGCCAGAAGCACGTGGCGGACAGTCCGGAATCACCTGTTGGGCATACGCAACCACCACTGACACGTACCAGAACCACGTGCCGTGCACGCGGGAACCACCTACCGGACAGACCGGAATCAACTTTTGGGCATGCCGGAACCACCAGTCAGATGTGCCAGAAACACGTGCCGGAGACGCCGGAAGCACCTGCCGAGCACGTCGCAACCACCTGCTCAACTCGCCTGAACCACCTGCCGGACACGCCAAAATCACCTGCCCGCTACACCAGCACCACTTCGGGGACAAGCCGGAATCACGTGAGGGGCAAGCCGGCACAGCCTCTCAGACTGAACCTCGTGCCGGACACCACAGAACCACCTGCCGGACAGACCGGAACCACCTGCCGGACACGCCGGAACCACCGGCTCGACCCGCCGGAACGACCGCTGGACATGCAAACTCACCTGCCGGCTATGCCGGAAACACTTGGCGAACACTCCGGAATCACCTGCCGGGCATGCCGGAACCACCTCTCAGATATGCCTGAACCACGTGCCAATGACCCCGGAAGCACCTGCCGAGCATGCTGGAACCACCTGCTCGACTCGCCAGAACCACCTGCCGGACACGCAGAAATCACCTGCCGGCAACGCCACAACCAGTTGGGGAACACTTTGGAATCACCTGCCGGGCGTGCTGGAACCACCTGCCGGTCATGCCAAAATCACCTGCCAAGTACGCCAGTACCACTTGGCGGACACTGTGGAAACACCTGTCGGGCCGGCCGGAACCACATCTCAGACGTGCCAGAACCATGTGCATGAGATGCTGGAACCACACCCCGAACAGACGGAAAACACCTGCCAGACCCGTCTGAACAACCTGCCGAGCACGCCGGAGCCACCTGCTCGACTCGCCGGAACCACCTACCTGACATGCCCAAATCACCTGCAGGGTATGCCAGAACCACTTGACGGACACTCCGGAATCATCTGCCGGACATGCCGGAACCAGCTCTCAGACACACCAGAACCACGTGCCGGAGACGCCGTAAGCACCTGCCAAGCATGCCGGAGCCACATGCTCGACTCGCCAGAAACACCTGCCGGACACGCCAAAATCACCTGCCGGGTACGCCAGAACCACCTGGCGGACACTCCGAAATCACCTGTCACGCATGCCGGAACCACCTCTCAGACGTGCCGGAAGCACGTGCCGGACACGCCGGAATCACCTACCGGACAGACCGGAACCACATGCCGAGCACGCCGGAGCCACCTGTTCGACTCGCTGGAACCACCTGCCGGACACGCCGGAACCACCGGCTCGACCCGCTGGAACGACCGCTGGACATGCAAACTCACCTGCCCGCTACGCCGGAAACACTTGGCGAACACTCCGGAATCACCTGCCGGGAATGCCGGAACCACCTCTCAGATATGCCAGAACCACGTGCCAATGACCCCGGAAGCACCTGCCGAGCACGCCGGAACCACCTGCTCGACTCGCCAGAAACACCTGCCGGACACACCAAAATCACCTGCCGGGTACGCCAGAACCACCTGGCGGACACTCCGAAATCACCTGTCGAGCAGGCCGGAACCACCACTCAGACGTGCCGGAAGCACGTGCCGGACACGCCGGAATCACCTACCGGACAGACCGGAACCACCTGCCGAGCACGCCGGAGCCACCTGTTCGACTCGCTGGAACCACCTGCCGGACAGGCCAATATCAACTGCTGGCTATGCCAGAACCACCTGGGGGACGGTCCGGAATCACCTGCCAGCCATGGCGGAACCACCTCTCAGACGTACCAGCACCACCTGCCGGAGAAGCTGGAAACACGTCCTGGACAGTCTGGAACCACCTGCCGGCCAAGCCTGAACCACCTGCCAAGCACAACGGAACAACCTGCCAGACACGCCAAAATCACCTGCGTGTTATGCCAGAACCACTTGGAGGACTCTCTGGGATGACCTGCCGGGCATGCCGGAACCACCTCTCAGACGTGCCAGAACCATGTGGCGGACAGTCCGGAATCACCTGTTGGGCATGCGCAACCACCTCTGAGACGTACCAGAACCACATGCCGTGCCGGCTGGAACCACCTACCGGACAGACCGGAATCACCTTTCGGGCATGCCGGAACCACCTGTCAGATGTGCCAGAAACACGTGCCGGAGACGCCGGAAGCACCTGCCAAGCACGTTGGAACCACCTGCTCAACTCGCCTGAACCACCTGCCGGACATGCCAAAATCACCTGCCGACTATGCCAGAACCACTTGGCGAACACTCCGGAATCACTTGCCGGGCATGCAGGAACCACCTCTCAGACATGCCAGAACCCCGTGCCAATGACCCCGGAAGCACCAGCCGAGCACGCCGGAACCACCTGCTCGACTCGCCAGAACCAAATGCCGATCACGCAAAAATCACCTGCCGGCTACGCCACAACCAGTTGGTGAACACTTTGGAATCACCTGCCAGGCTTGCTGGAACCACCTGCCAGTCATGCCAAAATCACCTGCCAACTACGCCAGAACCGCTTGGCGGACACTGCGGAAACACCTGTCGGGCCGGCTGGAACCACATCTCAGACGTGCCAGAAACGTGTTCATGAGATGCTGGAACCACACCCCGAACAGACGGATACCACCTGCCAGAACCGCCTGAACCACCTGCCGAGCACGCCGGAACCACCTGCTCGACTCACCGGTACCACCTGCCTGACACGCCAAAATCACCTGCTGGGTATGCCAGATCCACTTGGCGGAGACTCCGGAATCATCTGCCGGACATGCCGGAACCAGCTCCCAGACACACCAGAACCAAGTGCCGGAGACGCCGGAAGCACCTGCCGAGCATGCCGGAGCCACCTGCTCGACTCGCCAGAAACACCTGCCGGA
This sequence comes from Equus caballus, assembly GCF_041296265.1. Lineage (NCBI taxonomy): Eukaryota > Metazoa > Chordata > Mammalia > Perissodactyla > Equidae > Equus > Equus caballus. The sequence goes on along the minus strand of NC_091700.1, from coordinate 9,081,156 downwards.
CACGCCAAAATCACCTGCCGGGTATGCCAGAACCACCTGGCGGACACTACGGAATCACCTGCCGCGCATGCCGGAACCACCTCTCAGACGTGCCGGAAGCACGTGCCGGACACGCCGGAAACACCTACCGGACAGACCGGAACCACCTGCCAAGAACGCCGGAGCCACCTGTTCGACTCGCTGGAACCACCTGCCGGACAGGCCAATATCAACTGCTGGCTATGCCAGAACCACCTGGGGGACAGTCCGGGATCACCTGCCAGCCATGGCGGAACCACCTCTCAGACGTACCAGAACCACCTGCCGGAGAAGCTGGAAACACGTCCTGGACAGACTGGAACCACGTGACGGCCATGCCTGAACCACCTGCCGAGCACGGCGGAACCACCTGCCGGACGCGCCAAAATCACCTGCGGGCTACGCCAGAACCACTTGGACGACTCTCCGAAATGACCTGCCGGGCAGGTTGGAACCACCTCTCAGACGTGCCAGAAGCACGTGGCGGACAGTCCGGAATCACCTGTTGGGCATACGCAACCACCTCTGACACGTACCAGAACCACGTGCCGTGCACGCCGGAACCACCTACCGGACAGACCGGAATCAACTTTTGGGCATGCCGGAACCACCAGTCAGATGTGCCAGAAACACGTGCCGGAGACGCCGGAAGCACCTGCCGAGCACGTCGCAACCACCTGCTCAACTCGCCTGAACCACCTGCCGGACACGCCAAAATCACCTGCCCGCTACACCAGCACCACTTCGGGGACAAGCCGGAATCACGTGAGGGGCATGCCGGCACAGCCTCTAAGACTGAACCTCGTGCCGGACACCACAGAACCACCTGCCGGACAGACCGGAACCACCTGCCGGACACGCCGGAACCACCGGCTCGACCCGCCGGAACGACCGCTGGACATGCAAACTCACCTGCCGGCTACGCCGGAAACACTTGGCGAACACTCCGGAATCACCTGCCGGGCATGCCGGAAGCACGTGCCAGACTCGCCGCAAACACCTACCGGACAGACCGGAACCACCTGCCAAGAACGCCGGAGCCACCTGTTCGACTCGCTGGAACCACCTGCCGAACAGGCCAATATCAACTGCTGGCTATGCCAGAGCCGCCTGGGGGACAGTCCGGGATCACCTGCCAGCCATGGCGGAACCACCTCTCAGACGTACCAGAACCACCTGCGGGAGAAGCTGGAAACACGTCCTGGACAGACTGGAACCACGTGACGGCCATGCCTGAACCACGTGCCGAGCACGGCGGAACCACCTGCCGGACACGCCAAAATCACCTGCGTGTTATGCCAGAACCACTTGGAGGACTCTCTGGGATGACCTGCCAGGCATGCCGGAACCACCTCTCAGATGTGCCAGAACCATGTGGCGGACAGTCCGGAATCACCTGTTGGGCATGCGCAACCACCTCTGAGACGTACCAGAACCACATGCCGTGCCGGCTGGAACCACCTACCGGACAGACCGGAATCACCTTTCGGGCATGCCGGAACCACCTGTCAGATGTGCCAGAAACACGTGCCGGAGACGCCGGAAGCACCTGCCAAGCACGTTGGAACCACCTGCTCAACTCGCCTGAACCACCTGCCGCACATGCCAAAATCACCTGCCGACTATGCCAGAACCACTTGGCGAACACTCCGGAATCACTTGCCGGGCATGCAGGAACCACCTCTCAGACATGCCAGAACCCCGTGCCAATGACCCCGGAAGCACCAGCCGAGCACGCCGGAACCACCTGCTCGACTCGCCAGAACCACCTGCCGATCACGCAAAAATCACCTGCCGGCTACGCCACAACCAGTTGGTGAACACTTTGGAATCACCTGCCAGGCTTGCTGGAACCACCTGCCGGTCATGCCAAAATCACCTGCCAACTACGCCAGAACCGCTTGGCGGACACTGCGGAAACACCTGTCGGGCCGGCTGGAACCACATCTCAGACGTGCCAGAAACGTGTTCATGAGATGCTGGAACCACACCCCGAACAGACGGATACCACCTGCCAGAACTGCCTGAACCACCTGCCGAGCAAGCCGGAACCACCTGCTCGACTCACCGGTACCACCTGCCTGACACGCCAAAATCACCTGCTGGGTATGCCAGATCCACTTGGCGGAGACTCCGGAATCATCTGCCGGACATGCCGGAACCAGCTCCCAGACACACCAGAACCAAGTGCCGGAGACGCCGGAAGCACCTGCCGAGCATGCCGGAGCCACCTGCTCGACTCGCCAGAAACACCTGCCGGACACGCCAAAATCACCTGCCGGGTATGCCAGAACCACCTGGCGGACACTATGGAATCACCTGCCGCGCATGCCGGAAACACGTGCCAGACACGCCGCAAACACCTACCGGACAGACCGGAACCACCTGCCGAGCACGCCGGAGCCACCTGTTCGACTCGCTGGAACCACCTGCCGGACAGGCCAATATCAACTGCTGGCTATGCCAGAACCACCTGGGGGACGGTCCGGAATCACCTGCCAGCCATGGCGGAACCACCTCTCAGACGTACCAGCACCACCTGCCGGAGAAGCTGGAAACACGTCCTGGACAGACTGGAACCACGTGACGCCCATGCCTGAACCACCTGCAGATCACCCCGGAACCACCTGCCGGACACGCCAAAATCACCTGCGGGCTACGCCAGAACCACTTGGACGACTCTCCGAAATGACCTGCCGGGCATGTTGGAACCACCTCTCAGACGTGCCAGAAGCACGTGGCGGACAGTCCGGAATCACCTCTTGGGCATACGCAACCACCTCTGAGACGTACGAGAACCACGTGCCGTGCACGCCGGAACCACCTACCGGACAGACCGGAATCAACTTTTGGGCATGCCGGAACCACCAGTCAGATGTGCCAGAAACACGTGCCGGAGACGCCGGAAGCACCTGCCGAGCACGTCGCAACCACCTGCTCAACTCGCCTGAACCACCTGCCGGACACGCCAAAATCACCTGCCCGCTACACCAGCACCACTTCGGGGACAAGCCGGAATCACGTGAGGGGCATGCCGGCACAGACTCTCAGACTTAACCTCGTGCCGGACACCACAGAACCACCTGCCGGACAGACCGGTACCACCTGCCGGACACGCCGGAACCACCGGCTCGACCCGCCGGAACGACCGCTGGACATGCAAACTCACCTGCCGGCTACGCCGGAAACACTTGGCGAACACTCCGGAATCACCTGCCGGGCATGCCGGAACCACCTCTCAGATATGCCAGAACCACGTGCCAATGACCCCGGAAGCACCTGCCGAGCACGCCGGAACCACCTGCTCGACTCGCCAGAACCACCTGCCGGACACGCAAAAATCACCTGCCGGCTATGCCACAACCAGTTGGGGAACACTTCGGAATCACCTGCCGGGCTTGCTCGAACCACCTGCCGGTCATGCCAAAATCACCTGCCAACTACGCCAGTACCACTTGGCGGACACTGTGGAAACACCTGTCGGGCCGGCCGGAACCACATCTCAGACGTGCCAGAACCATGTGCATGAGATGCTGGAACCACACCCCGAACAGTCGGAAAACACCTGCCAGACCCGTCTGAACAACCTGCCGAGCAAGCCGGAGCCACCTGCTCGACTCGCCGGAACCACCTACCTGACATACCCAAATCACCAGCCGGGTATGCCAGAACCACTTGGCGGACACTCCGGAATCATCTGCCGGACATGCCGGAACCAGCTCTCAGACACACGAGAACCACGTGCCGGAGACGCCGGAAGCACCTGCCGAGCATGCCGGAGCCACCTGCTCGACTCGCCAAAAACACCTGCCGGACACGCCAAAATCACCTGCCGGGTACGCCAGAACCACCTGGCGGACACTCCGAAATCACCTGTCGCGCATGCCGGAACCACCTCTCAGACGTGCCGGAAGCACGTGCCGTACACGCCGGAATCACCTACCGGACAGACCGGAACCACCTGCCGAGCACGCCGGAGCCACCTGTTCGACTCGCTGGAACCACCTGCCGGACAGGCCAATATCAACTGCTGGCTATGCCAGAACCACCTGGGGGACGGTCCATAATCACCTGCCAGCCATGGCGGAACCACCTCTGAGACGTACCAGAACCACCTGCCGGAGAAGCTGGAAACACGTCCTGGACAGTCTGGAACCACCTGCCGGCCAAGCCTGAACCACCTGCCAAGCACAACGGAACAACCTGCCAGACACGCCAAAATCACGTGCGTGTTATGCCAGAACCACCTGGAGGACTCTCTGGGATGACCTGCCGGGAATGCCGGAACCACCTCTCAGACGTGCCAGAACCATGTGGCGGACAGTCCGGAATCACCTGTTGGGCATGCGCAACCACCTCTGAGACGTACCAGAACCACATGCCGTGCAGGCTGGAACCACCTACCGGACAGACCGGAATCACCTTTCGGGCATGCCGGAACCACCTGTCAGATGTGCCAGAAACACGTGCCGGAGACGCCGGAAGCACCTGCCAAGCACGTTGGAACCACCTGCTCAACTCGCCTGAACCACCTGCCGGACATGACAAAATCACCTGCCGACTATGCCAGAACCACTTGGCGAACACTCCGGAATCACTTGTCGGGCATGCAGGAACCACCTCTCAGACATGCCAGAACCCCGTGCCAATGACCCCGAAAGCACAAGCCGAGCACGCCGGAACCACCTGCTCGACTCGCCATAACCACCTGCCGATCACGCAAAAATCACCTGCCGGCTACGCCACAACCAGTTGGTGAACACTTTGGAATCACCTGCCAGGCTTGCTGGAACCACCTGCCAGTCATGCCAAAATCACCTGCCAACTACGCCAGAACCGCTTGGCGGACACTGCGGAAACACCTGTCGGGCCGGCTGGAACCACATCTCAGACGTGCCAGAAACGTGTTCATGAGATGCTGGAACCACACCCCGAACAGACGGATACCACCTGCCAGAACCGCCTGAACCACCTGCCGAGCACGCCGGAACCACCTGCTCGACTCACCGGTACAACCTCTCTGACACGCCAAAATCACCTGCTGGGTATGCCAGAACCACTAGGCGGACACTCCGGAGTCATCTGCCGGACATGCCGGAACCAGCTCTCAGACACACCAGAACCAAGTGCCGGAGACGCCGGAAGCACCTGCCGAGCATGCCGGAGCCACCTGCTCGACTCGCCAGAAACACCTGCCGGACACGCCAAAATCACCTGCCGGGTATTCCAGAACCACCTGGCGGACACTACGGAATCACCTGCCGCGCATGCCAGAAGCACGTGCCAGACACGCCGCAAACACCTACCGGACAGACCGGAACCACTTGCGAAGAACACCGGAGCCACCTGTTCGACTCGCTGGAACCACCTGCCGGACAGGCCAATATCAACTGCTGGCTATGCCAGAACCACCTGGGGTACAGTCCGGGATCACCTGCCAGCCATGGCAGAACCACCTCTCAGACGTACCAGAACCACCTGCCGGAGAAGCTGGAAACACGTCCTGGACAGACTGGAAACACGTGACGGCCATGGCTGAACCACCTGCCGAACACAGCGGAAGCACCTAGCGGACACACCAAAATCACCTGCGGGCTACGCCAGAACCACTTGGACGACTCTCCGAAATGACCTGCCGGGCATGTTGGAACCACCTCTCAGACGTGCCAGAAGCACGTGGCGGACAGTCCGGAATCACCTGTTGGTCATACGCAACCACCACTGACACGTACCAGAACCACGTGCCGTGCACGCGGGAACCACCTACCGGACAGACCGGAATCAACTTTTGGGCATGCCGGAACCACCAGTCAGATGTGCCAGAAACACGTGCCGGAGACGCCGGAAGCACCTGCCGAGCACGTCGCAACCACCTGCTCAACTCGCCTGAACCACCTGCCGGACACGCCAAAATCACCTGCCCGCTACACCAGCACCACTTCGGGGACAAGCCGGAATCACGTGAGGGGCAAGCCGGCACAGCCTCTCAGACTGAACCTCGTGCCGGACACCACAGAACCACCTGCCGGACAGACCGGAACCACCTGCCGGACACGCCGGAACCACCGGCTCGACCCGCCGGAACGACCGCTGGACATGCAAACTCACCTGCCGGCTATGCCGGAAACACTTGGCGAACACTCCGGAATCACCTGCCGGGCATGCCGGAACCACCTCTCAGATATGCCTGAACCACGTGCCAATGACCCCGGAAGCACCTGCCGAGCATGCTGGAACCACCTGCTCGACTCGCCAGAACCACCTGCCGGACACGCAGAAATCACCTGCCGGCAACGCCACAACCAGTTGGGGAACACTTTGGAATCACCTGCCGGGCGTGCTGGAACCACCTGCCGGTCATGCCAAAATCACCTGCCAAGTACGCCAGTACCACTTGGCGGACACTGTGGAAACACCTGTCGGGCCGGCCGGAACCACATCTCAGACGTGCCAGAACCATGTGCATGAGATGCTGGAACCACACCCCGAACAGACGGAAAACACCTGCCAGACCCGTCTGAACAACCTGCCGAGCACGCCGGAGCCACCTGCTCGACTCGCCGGAACCACCTACCTGACATGCCCAAATCACCTGCAGGGTATGCCAGAACCACTTGACGGACACTCCGGAATCATCTGCCGGACATGCCGGAACCAGCTCTCAGACACACCAGAACCACGTGCCGGAGACGCCGTAAGCACCTGCCAAGCATGCCGGAGCCACATGCTCGACTCGCCAGAAACACCTGCCGGACACGCCAAAATCACCTGCCGGGTACGCCAGAACCACCTGGCGGACACTCCGAAATCACCTGTCACGCATGCCGGAACCACCTCTCAGACGTGCCGGAAGCACGTGCCGGACACGCCGGAATCACCTACCGGACAGACCGGAACCACATGCCGAGCACGCCGGAGCCACCTGTTCGACTCGCTGGAACCACCTGCCGGACACGCCGGAACCACCGGCTCGACCCGCTGGAACGACCGCTGGACATGCAAACTCACCTGCCCGCTACGCCGGAAACACTTGGCGAACACTCCGGAATCACCTGCCGGGAATGCCGGAACCACCTCTCAGATATGCCAGAACCACGTGCCAATGACCCCGGAAGCACCTGCCGAGCACGCCGGAACCACCTGCTCGACTCGCCAGAAACACCTGCCGGACACGCCAAAATCACCTGCCGGGTACGCCAGAACCACCTGGCGGACACTCCGAAATCACCTGTCGAGCAGGCCGGAACCACCACTCAGACGTGCCGGAAGCACGTGCCGGACACGCCGGAATCACCTACCGGACAGACCGGAACCACCTGCCGAGCACGCCGGAGCCACCTGTTCGACTCGCTGGAACCACCTGCCGGACAGGCCAATATCAACTGCTGGCTATGCCAGAACCACCTGGGGGACGGTCCGGAATCACCTGCCAGCCATGGCGGAACCACGTCTCAGACGTACCAGCACCACCTGCCGGAGAAGCTGGAAACACGTCCTGGACAGTCTGGAACCACCTGCCGGCCAAGCCTGAACCACCTGCCAAGCACAACGGAACAACCTGCCAGACACGCCAAAATCACCTGCGTGTTATGCCAGAACCACTTGGAGGACTCTCTGGGATGACCTGCCGGGCATGCCGGAACCACCTCTCAGACGTGCCAGAACCATGTGGCGGACAGTCCGGAATCACCTGTTGGGCATGCGCAACCACCTCTGAGACGTACCAGAACCACATGCCGTGCCGGCTGGAACCACCTACCGGACAGACCGGAATCACCTTTCGGGCATGCCGGAACCACCTGTCAGATGTGCCAGAAACACGTGCCGGAGACGCCGGAAGCACCTGCCAAGCACGTTGGAACCACCTGCTCAACTCGCCTGAACCACCTGCCGGACATGCCAAAATCACCTGCCGACTATGCCAGAACCACTTGGCGAACACTCCGGAATCACTTGCCGGGCATGCAGGAACCACCTCTCAGACATGCCAGAACCCCGTGCCAATGACCCCGGAAGCACCAGCCGAGCACGCCGGAACCACCTGCTCGACTCGCCAGAACCAAATGCCGATCACGCAAAAATCACCTGCCGGCTACGCCACAACCATTTGGTGAACACTTTGGAATCACCTGCCAGGCTTGCTGGAACCACCTGCCAGTCATGCCAAAATCACCTGCCAACTACGCCAGAACCGCTTGGCGGACACTGCGGAAACACCTGTCGGGCCGGCTGGAACCACATCTCAGACGTGCCAGAAACGTGTTCATGAGATGCTGGAACCACACCCCGAACAGACGGATACCACCTGCCAGAACCGCCTGAACCACCTGCCGAGCAAGCCGGAACCACCTGCTCGACTCACCGGTACCACCTGCCTGACACGCCCAAATCACCTGCTGGGTATGCCAGATCCACTTGGCGGAGACTCCGGAATCATCTGCCGGACATGCCGGAACCAGCTCCCAGACACACCAGAACCAAGTGCCGGAGACGCCGGAAGCACCTGCCGAGCATGCCGGAGCCACCTGCTCGACTCGCCAGAAACACCTGCCGGACACGCCAAAATCACCTGCCGGGTATGCCAGAACCACCTGGCGGACACTACGGAATCACCTGCCGCGCATGCCGGAACCACCTCTCAGACGTGCCGGAAGCACGTGCCGGACACGCCGGAAACACCTACCGGACAGACCGGAACCACCTGCCAAGAACGCCGGAGCCACCTGTTCGACTCGCTGGAACCACCTGCCGGACAGGCCAATATCAACTGCTGGCTATGCCAGAACCACCTGGGGGACAGTTCGGGATCACCTGCCAGCCATGGCGGAACCACCTCTCAGACGTACCAGAACCACCTGCCGGAGAAGCTGGAAACACGTCCTGGACAGACTGGAACCACGTGACGGCCATGCCTGAACCACCTGCCGAGCACGGCGGAACCACCTGCCGGACGCGCCAAAATCACCTGCGGGCTACGCCAGAACCACTTGGACGACTCTCCGAAATGACCTGCCGGGCAGGTTGGAACCACCTCTCAGACGTGCCAGAAGCACGTGGCGGACAGTCCGGAATCACCTGTTGGGCATACGCAACCACCTCTGACACGTACCAGAACCACGTGCCGTGCACGCCGGAACCACCTACCGGACAGACCGGAATCAACTTTTGGGCATGCCGGAACCACCAGTCAGATGTGCCAGAAACACGTGCCGGAGACGCCGGAAGCACCTGCCGAGCACGTCGCAACCACCTGCTCAACTCGCCTGAACCACCTGCCGGACACGCCAAAATCACCTGCCCGCTACACCAGCACCACTTCGGGGACAAGCCGGAATCACGTGAGGGGCATGCCGGCACAGCCTCTAAGACTGAACCTCGTGCCGGACACCACAGAACCACCTGCCGGACAGACCGGAACCACCTGCCGGACACGCCGGAACCACCGGCTCGACCCGCCGGAACGACCGCTGGACATGCAAACTCACCTGCCGGCTACGCCGGAAACACTTGGCGAACACTCCGGAATCACCTGCCGGGCATGCCGGAAGCACGTGCCAGACTCGCCGCAAACACCTACCGGACAGACCGGAACCACCTGCCAAGAACGCCGGAGCCACCTGTTCGACTCGCTGGAACCACCTGCCGAACAGGCCAATATCAACTGCTGGCTATGCCAGAACCACCTGGGGGACAGTCCGGGATCACCTGCCAGCCATGGCGGAACCACCTCTCAGACGTACCAGAACCACCTGCGGGAGAAGCTGGAAACACGTCCTGGACAGACTGGAACCACGTGACGGCCATGCCTGAACCACCTGCCGAGCACGGCGGAACCACCTGCTGGACGCGCCAAAATCACCTGCGGGCTACGCCAGAACCACTTGGACGACTCTCCGAAATGACCTGCCGGGCATGTTGGAACCACCTCTCAGACGTGCCAGAAGCACTTGGCGAACACTCCGGAATCACCTGCCGTGCATGCCGGAACGACCTCTCAGATATGCCAGAACCACGTGCCAATGACCCCGGAAGCACCTGCCGAGCACGCCGGAACCACCTGCTCGACTCGCCAGAAACACCAGCCGATCTTTCAAAAATCACCAGACGGCTACGCCACAACCATTTGGTGAACACTTTGGAATCACCTGCCAGGCTTGCTGGAACCACCTGCCGGTCATGCCAAAATCACCTGACAACTACGCCAGAACCGCTTGGCGGACACTGCGGAAACACCTGTCGGGCCGGCTGGAACCACATCTCAGACGTGCCAGAAACGTGTTCATGAGATGCTGGAACCACACCCCGAACAGACGGATACCACCTGCCAGAACCGCCTGAACCACCTGCCGAGCACGCCGGAACCACCTGCTCGACTCACCGGTACCACCTCCCTGACACGCCAAAATCACCTGCTGGGTATGCCAGAACCACTTGGCGGACACTCCGGAATCATCTGCCGGACATGCCGGAACCAGCTCTCAGACACACCAGAACCAAGTGCCGGAGACGCCGGAAGCACCTGCCGAGCATGCCGGAGCCACCTGCTCGACTCGCCAGAAACACCTGCCGGACACGCCAAAATCACCTGCCAGGTACGCCAGAACCACCGGGCGGACACTACGGAATCACCTGCCGCGCATGCCGGAACCACCTCTCAGACGTGCCGGAAGCACGTGCCGGACACGCCGGAAACACCTACCGGACAGACCGGAACCACCTGCCAAGAACGCCGGAGCCACCTGTTCGACTCGCTGGAACCACCTGCCGGACAGGCCAATATCAACTGCTGGCTATGCCAGAGCCGCCTGGGGCACAGTCCGGGATCACCTGCCAGCCATGGCGGAACCACCTCTCAGACGTACCAGAACCACCTGCGGGAGAAGCTGGAAACACGTCCTGGACAGACTGGAACCACGTGACGGCCATGCCTGAACCACCTGCCGAGCACGGCGGAACCACCTGCCGGACACGCCAAAATCACCTGCGGGCTACGCCAGAACCACTTGGACGACTCTCCGAAATGACCTGCCGGGCATGTTGGAACCACCTCTCAGACGTGCCAGAAGCACGTGGAGGACAGTCCGGAATCACCTCTTGGGCAGACGCAACCACCTCTGAGACGTACGAGAACCACGTGCCGTGCACGCCGGAACCACCTACCGGACAGACCGGAATCAACTTTTGGGCATGCCGGAACCACCAGTCAGATGTGCCAGAAACACGTGCCGGAGACGCCGGAAGCACCTGCCGAGCACGTCGCAACCACCTGCTCAACTCGCCTGAACCACCTGCCGGACACGCCAAAATCACCTGCCCGCTACACCAGCACCACTTCGGGGACAAGCCGGAATCACGTGAGGGGCATGCCGGCACAGCCTATCAGACTGAACCTCGTGCCGGACACCACAGAACCACCTGCCGGGCAGACCGGAACCACCTGCCGGACACGCCGGAACCACCGGCTCAACCCGCCGGAACGACCGCTGGACATGCAAACTCACCTGCCGGCTACGCCGGAAACACTTGGCGAACACTCCGGAATCACCTGCCGGGCATGCCGGAACCACCTCTCAGATATGCCAGAACCACGTGCCAATGACCCCGGAAGCACCTGCCGAGCACGCCGGAACCACCTGCTCGACTCGCCAGAACCACCTGCCGGACACGCAGAAATCACCTGCCGGCAACGCCACAACCAGTTGGGGAACACTTTGGAATCACCTGCCGGGCGTGCTGGAACCACCTGCCGGTCATGCCAAAATCACCTGCCAAGTACGCCAGTACCACTTGGCGGACACTGTGGAAACACCTGTCGGGCCGGCCGGAACTACATCTCAGACGTGCCAGAACCATGTGCATGAGATGCTGGAACCACACCCCGAACAGACGGAAAACACCTGCCAGACCCGTCTGAACAACCTGCCGAGCACGCCGGAGCCACCTGCTCGACTCGCCGGAACCACCTAACTGACATGCCCAAATCACCTGCTGGGTATGCCAGAACCACTTGACGGACACTCCGGAATCATCTGCCGGACATGCCGGAACCAGCTCTCAGACACACCAGAACCACGTGCCGGAGACGCCGGAAGCACCTGCCGAGCATGCCGGAGCCACCTGCTCGACTCGCCAGAAACACCTGCCGGACACGCCAAAATCACCTGCCGGGTATGCCAGAACCACCTGGCGGACACTCCGAAATCACCTGTCACGCATGCCGGAACCACCTCTCAGACGTGCCGGAAGCACGTGCCGGACACGCCGGAATCACCTACCGGACAGACCGGAACCACATGCCGAGCACGCCGGAGCCACCTGTTCGACTCGCTGGAACCACCTGCCGGACACTCCGGAACCACCGGCTCGACCCGCTGGAACGACCGCTGGACATGCAAACTCACCTGCCGGCTACGCCGGAAACACTTGGCGAACACTCCGGAATCACCTGCCGGGCATGCCGGAACCACCTCTCAGATATGCCAGAACCACGTGCCAATGACCCCGGAAGCACCTGCCGAGCACGCCGGAACCACCTGCTCGACTCGCCAGAAACACCTGCCGGACACGCCAAAATCACCTGCCGGGTACGCCAGAACCACCTGGCGGACACTCCGAAATCACCTGTCGCGCATGCCGGAACCACCTCTCAGACGTGCCGGAAGCACGTGCCGGACACGCCGGAATCACCTACCGGACAGACCGGAACCACCTGCCGAGCACGCCGGAGCCACCTGTTCGACTCGCTGGAACCACCTGCCGGACAGGCCAATATCAACTGCTGGCTATGCCAGAACCACCTGGGGGACGGTCCGGAATCACCTGCCAGCCCTGGCGGAACCACCTCTCAGACGTACCAGAACCACCTGCCGGAGAAGCTGGAAACACGTCCTGGACAGTCTGGAACCACCTGCCGGCCAAGCCTGAACCACCTGCCAAGCACAACGGAACAACCTGCCAGACACGCCAAAATCACCTGCGTGTTATGCCAGAACCACTTGGAGGACTCTCTGGGATGACCTGCCAGGCATGCCGGAACCACCTCTCAGATGTGCCAGAACCATGTGGCGGACAGTCCGGAATCACCTGTTGGGCATGCGCAACCACCTCTGAGACGTACCAGAACCACATGCCGTGCCGGCTGGAACCACCTACCGGACAGACCGGAATCACCTTTCGGGCATGCCGGAACCACCTGTCAGATGTGCCAGAAACACGTGCCGGAGACGCCGGAAGCACCTGCCAAGCACGTTGGAACCACCTGCTCAACTCGCCTGAACCACCTGCCGGACATGCCAAAATCACCTGCCGACTATGCCAGAACCACTTGGCGAACACTCCGGAATCACTTGCCGGGCATGCAGGAACCACCTCTCAGACATGCCAGAACCCCGTGCCAATGACCCCGGAAGCACCAGCCGAGCACGCCGGAACCACCTGCTCGACTCGACAGAACCAACTGCCGATCACGCAAAAATCACCTGCCGGCTACGCCACAACCAGTTGGTGAACACTTTGGAATCACCTGCCAGGCTTGCTGGAACCACCTGCCAGTCATGCCAAAATCACCTGCCAACTACGCCAGAACCGCTTGGCGGACACTGCGGAAACACCTGTCGGGCCGGCTGGAACCACATCTCAGACGTGCCAGAAACGTGTTCATGAGATGCTGGAACCACACCCCGAACAGACGGATACCACCTGCCAGAACTGCCTGAACCACCTGCCGAGCAAGCCGGAACCACCTGCTCGACTCACCGGTACCACCTGCCTGACACGCCAAAATCACCTGCTGGGTATGCCAGATCCACTTGGCGGAGACTCCGGAATCATCTGCCGGACATGCCGGAACCAGCTCCCAGACACACCAGAACCAAGTGCCGGAGACGCCGGAAGCACCTGCCGAGCATGCCGGAGCCACCTGCTCGACTCGCCAGAAACACCTGCCGGACACGCCAAAATCACCTGCCGGGTATGCCAGAACCACCTGGCGGACACTACGGAATCACCTGCCGCGCATGCCGGAAGCACGTGCCAGACACCCCGCAAACACCTACCGGACAGACCGGAACCACCTGCCAAGAACGCCTGAGCCACCTGTTCGACTCGCTGGAACCACCTGCCGGACAGGCCAATATCAACTGCTGGCTATGCCAGAACCACCTGGGGGACAGTCCGGGATCACCTGCCAGCCATGGCGGAACCACCTCTCAGACGTACCAGAACCACCTGCCGGAGAAGCTGGAAACACGTCCTGGAAAGACTGGAACCACGTGACGCCCATGCCTGAACCACCTGCAGATCACCCCGGAACCACCTGCCGGACACGCCAAAATCACCTGCGGGCTACGCCAGAACCACTTGGACGACTCTCCGAAATGACCTGCCGGGCATGTTGGAAGCACCTCTCAGACGTGCCAGAAGCACGTGGCGGACAGTCCGGAATCACCTCTTGGGCATACGCAACCACCTCTGAGACGTACGAGAACCACGTGCCGTGCACGCCGGAACCACCTACCGGACAGACCGGAATCAACTTTTGGGCATGCCGGAACCAACAGTCAGATGTGCCAGAAACACGTGCCGGAGACGCCGGAAGCACCTGCCGAGCACGTCGCAACCACCTGCTCAACTCGCCTGAAGCACCTGCCGGACACGCCAAAATCACCTGCCCGCTACACCAGCACCACTTCGGGGACAAGCCGGAATCACGTGAGGGGCATGCCGGCACAGACTCTCAGACTTAACCTCGTGACGGACACCACAGAACCACCTGCCGGACAGACCGGAACCACCTGCCGGACACGCCGGAACCACCGGCTCGACCCGCCGGAACGACCGCTGGACATGCAAACTCACCTGCCGGCTACGCCGGAAACACTTGGCGAACACTCCGGAATCACCTGCCGGGCATGCCGGAACCACCTCTCAGATATGCCAGAACCACGTGCCAATGACCCCGGAAGCACCTGCCGAGCACGCCGGAACCACCTGCTCGACTCGCCAGAACCACCTGCCGGACACGCAAAAATCACCTGCCGGCTATGCCACAACCAGTTGGGGAACACTTCGGAATCACCTGCCGGGCTTGCTCGAACCACCTGCCGGTCATGCCAAAATCACCTGCCAACTACGCCAGTACCACTTGGCGGACACTGTGGAAACACCTGTCGGGCCGGCCGGAACCACATCTCAGACGTGCCAGAACCATGTGCATGAGATGCTGGAACCACACCCCGAACAGTCGGAAAACACCTGCCAGACCCGTCTGAACAACCTGCCGAGCACGCCGGAGCCACCTGCTCGACTCGCCGGAACCACCTACCTGACATACCCAAATCACCAGCCGGGTATGCCAGAACCACTTGGCGGACACTCCGGAATCATCTGCCGGACATGCCGGAAGCAGCTCTCAGACACACGAGAACCACGTGCCGGAGACGCCGGAAGCACCTGCCGAGCATGCCGGAGCCACCTTCTCGACTCGCCAGAAACACCTGCCGGACACACCAAAATCACCTGCCGGGTACGCCAGAACCACCTGGCGGACACTCCGAAATCACCTGTCGCGCATGCCGGAACCACCTCTCAGACGTGCCGGAAGCACGTGCCGGACACGCCGGAATCACCTACCGGACAGACCGGAACCACCTGCCGAGCACGCCGGAGCCACCTGTTCGACTCGCTGGAACCACCTGCCGGACAGGCCAATATCAACTGCTGGCTATGCCAGAACCACCTGGGGGACGGTCCATAATCACCTGCCAGCCATGGCGGAACCACCTCTGAGACGTACCAGAACCACCTGCCGGAGAAGCTGGAAACACGTCCTGGACAGTCTGGAACCACCTGCCGGCCAAGCCTGAACCACCTGCCAAGCACAACGGAACAACCTGCCAGACACGCCAAAATCACCTGCGTGTTATGCCAGAACCACCTGGAGGACTCTCTGGGATGACCTGCCGGGAATGCCGGAACCACCTCTCAGACGTGCCAGAACCATGTGGCGGACAGTCCGGAATCACCTGTTGGGCATGCGCAACCACCTCTGAGACGTACCAGAACCACATGCCGTGCAGGCTGGAACCACCTACCGGACAGACCGGAATCACCTTTCGGGCATGCCGGAACCACCTGTCAGATGTGCCAGAAACACGTGCCGGAGACGCCGGAAGCACCTGCCAAGCACGTTGGAACCACCTGCTCAACTCGCCTGAACCACCTGCCGGACATGCCAAAATCACCTGCCGACTATGCCAGAACCACTTGGCGAACACTCCGGAATCACTTGTCGGGCATGCAGGAACCACCTCTCAGACATGCCAGAACCCCGTGCCAATGACCCCGGAAGCACAAGCCGAGCACGCCGGAACCACCTGCTCGACTCGCCATAACCACCTGCCGATCACGCAAAAATCACCTGCCGGCTACGCCACAACCAGTTGGTGAACACTTTGGAATCACCTGCCAGGCTTGCTGGAACCACCTGCCAGTCATGCCAAAATCACCTGCCAACTACGCCAGAACCGCTTGGCGGACACTGCGGAAACACCTGTCGGGCCGGCTGGAACCACATCTCAGACGTGCCAGAAACGTGTTCATGAGATGCTGGAACCACACCCCGAACAGACGGATACCACCTGCCAGAACCGCCTGAACCACCTGCCGAGCACGCCGGAACCACCTGCTCGACTCACCGGTACCACCTCTCTGACACGCCAAAATCACCTGCTGGGTATGCCAGAACCACTAGGCGGACACTCCGGAGTCATCTGCCGGACATGCCGGAACCAGCTCTCAGACACACCAGAACCAAGTGCCGGAGACGCCGGAAGCACCTGCCGAGCATGCCGGAGCCACCTGCTCGACTCGCCAGAAACACCTGCCGGACACGCCAAAATCACCTGCCGGGTATGCCAGAACCACCTGGCGGACACTACGGAATCACCTGCCGCGCATGCCAGAAGCACGTGCCAGACACGCCGCAAACACCTACCGGACAGACCGGAACCACTTGCGAAGAACACCGGAGCCACCTGTTCGACTCGCTGGAACCACCTGCCGGACAGGCCAATATCAACTGCTGGCTATGCCAGAACCACCTGGGGTACAGTCCGGGATCACCTGCCAGCCATGGCAGAACCACCTCTCAGACGTACCAGAACCACCTGCCGGAGAAGCTGGAAACACGTCCTGGACAGACTGGAAACACGTGACGGCCATGGCTGAACCACCTGCCGAACACAGCGGAAGCACCTAGCGGACACACCAAAATCACCTGCGGGCTACGCCAGAACCACTTGGACGACTCTCCGAAATGACCTGCCGGGCATGTTGGAACCACCTCTCAGACGTGCCAGAAGCACGTGGCGGACAGTCCGGAATCACCTGTTGGGCATACGCAACCACCACTGACACGTACCAGAACCACGTGCCGTGCACGCGGGAACCACCTACCGGACAGACCGGAATCAACTTTTGGGCATGCCGGAACCACCAGTCAGATGTGCCAGAAACACGTGCCGGAGACGCCGGAAGCACCTGCCGGGTATGCCAGAACCACCTGGCGGACACTACGGAATCACCTGCCGCGCATGCCGGAAGCACGTGCCAGACACGCCGCAAACACCTACCGGACAGACCGGAACCACCTGCCAAGAACGCCTGAGCCACCTGTTCGACTCGCTGGAACCACCTGCCGGACAGGCCAATATCAACTGCTGGCTATGCCAGAACCACCTGGGGGACAGTCCGGGATCACCTGCCAGCCATGGCGGAACCACCTCTCAGACGTACCAGAACCACCTGCCGGAGAAGCTGGAAACACGTCCTGGAAAGACTGGAACCACGTGACGCCCATGCCTGAACCACCTGCAGATCACCCCGGAACCACCTGCCGGACACGCCAAAATCACCTGCGGGCTACGCCAGAACCACTTGGACGACTCTCCGAAATGACCTGCCGGGCATGTTGGAACCACCTCTCAGACGTGCCAGAAGCACGTGGCGGACAGTCCGGAATCACCTCTTGGGCATACGCAACCACCTCTGAGACGTACGAGAACCACGTGCCGTGCACGCCGGAACCACCTACTGGACAGACCGGAATCAACTTTTGGGCATGCCGGAACCACCAGTCAGATGTGCCAGAAACACGTGCCGGAGACGCCGGAAGCACCTGCCGAGCACGTCGCAACCACCTGCTCAACTCGCCTGAACCACCTGCCGGACACGCCAAAATCACCTGCCCGCTACACCAGCACCACTTCGGGGACAAGCCGGAATCACGTGAGGGGCATGCCGGCACAGACTCTCAGACTTAACCTCGTGCCGGACACCACAGAACCACCTGCCGGACAGACCGGTACCACCTGCCGGACACGCCGGAACCACCGGCTCGACCCGCCGGAACGACCGCTGGACATGCAAACTCACCTGCCGGCTACGCCGGAAACACTTGGCGAACACTCCGGAATCACCTGCCGGGCATGCCGGAACCACCTCTCAGATATGCCAGAACCACGTGCCAATGACCCCGGAAGCACCTGCCGAGCACGCCGGAACCACCTGCTCGACTCGCCAGAACCACCTGCCAGACACGCAAAAATCACCTGCCGGCTACGCCACAACCAGTTGGGGAACACTTCGGAATCACCTGCCGGGCTTGCTCGAACCACCTGCCGGTCATGCCAAAATCACCTGCCAACTACGCCAGTACCACTTGGCGGACACTGTGGAAACACCTGTCGGGCCGGCCGGAACCACATCTCAGACGTGCCAGAACCATGTGCATGAGATGCTGGAACCACACCCCGAACAGTCGGAAAACACCTGCCAGACCCGTCTGAACAACCTGCCGAGCAAGCCGGAGCCACCTGCTCGACTCACCGGAACCACCTACCTGACATACCCAAATCACCAGCCGGGTATGCCAGAACCACTTGGCGGACACTCCGGAATCATCTGCCGGACATGCCGGAACCACCTCTCAGACACACGAGAACCACGTGCCGGAGACGCCGGAAGCACCTGCCGAGCATGCCGGAGCCACCTGCTCAACTCGCCAAAAACACCTGCCGGACACGCCAAAATCACCTGCCGGGTACGCCAGAACCACCTGGCGGACACTCCGAAATCACCTGTCGCGCATGCCGGAACCACCTCTCAGACGTGCCGGAAGCACGTGCCGGACACGCCGGAATCACCTACCGGACAGACCGGAACCACCT
Organism: Equus caballus; assembly: GCF_041296265.1. NCBI lineage: Eukaryota > Metazoa > Chordata > Mammalia > Perissodactyla > Equidae > Equus > Equus caballus. The sequence goes on along the minus strand of NC_091700.1, from coordinate 9,061,912 downwards.
GCCGAGCACGCCGGAGCCACCTGTTCGACTCGCTGGAACCACCTGCCGGACAGGCCAATATCAACTGCTGGCTATGCCAGAACCACCTGGGGGACGGTCCATAATCACCTGCCAGCCATGGCGGAACCACCTCTGAGACGTACCAGAACCACCTGCCGGAGAAGCTGGAAACACGTCCTGGACAGTCTGGAACCACCTGCCGGCCAAGCCTGAACCACCTGCCGGACATGACAAAATCACCTGCCGACTATGCCAGAACCACTTGGCGAACACTCCGGAATCACTTGTCGGGCATGCAGGAACCACCTCTCAGACATGCCAGAACCCCGTGCCAATGACCCCGGAAGCACAAGCCGAGCACGCCGGAACCGCCTGCTCGACTCGCCATAACCACCTGCCGATCACGCAAAAATCACCTGTCGGCTACGCCACAACCAGTTGGTGAACACTTTGGAATCACCTGCCAGGCTTGCTGGAACCACCTGCCAGTCATGCCAAAATCACCTGCCAACTACGCCAGAACCGCTTGGCGGACACTGCGGAAACACCTGTCGGGCCGGCTGGAACCACATCTCAGACGTGCCAGAAACGTGTTCATGAGATGCTGGAACCACACCCCGAACAGACGGATACCACCTGCCAGAACCGCCTGAACCACCTGCCGAGCACGCCGGAACCACCTGCTCGACTCACCGGTACAACCTCTCTGACACGCCAAAATCACCTGCTGGGTATGCCAGAACCACTAGGCGGACACTCCGGAGTCATCTGCCGGACATGCCGGAACCAGCTCTCAGACACACCAGAACCAAGTGCCGGAGACGCCGGAAGCACCTGCCGAGCATGCCGGAGCCACCTGCTCGACTCGCCAGAAACACCTGCCGGACACGCCAAAATCACCTGCCGGTATGCCAGAACCACCTGGCGGACACTACGGAATCACCTGCCGCGCATGCCAGAAGCACGTGCCAGACACGCCGCAAACACCTACCGGACAGACCGGAACCACTTGCGAAGAACACCGGAGCCACCTGTTCGACTCGCTGGAACCACCTGCCGGACAGGCCAATATCAACTGCTGGCTATGCCAGAACCACCTGGGGTACAGTCCGGGATCACCTGCCAGCCATGGCAGAACCACCTCTCAGACGTACCAGAACCACCTGCCGGAGAAGCTGGAAACACGTCCTGGACAGACTGGAAACACGTGACGGCCATGGCTGAACCACCTGCCGAACACAGCGGAAGCACCTAGCGGACACACCAAAATCACCTGCGGGCTACGCCAGAACCACTTGGACGACTCTCCGAAATGACCTGCCGGGCATGTTGGAACCACCTCTCAGACGTGCCAGAAGCACGTGGCGGACAGTCCGGAATCACCTGTTGGGCATACGCAACCACCACTGACACGTACCAGAACCACGTGCCGTGCACGCGGGAACCACCTACCGGACAGACCGGAATCAACTTTTGGGCATGCCGGAACCACCAGTCAGATGTGCCAGAAACACGTGCCGGAGACGCCGGAAGCACCTGCCGAGCACGTCGCAACCACCTGCTCAACTCGCCTGAACCACGTGCCGGACACGCCAAAATCACCTGCCCGCTACACCAGCACCACTTCGGGGACAAGCCGGAATCACGTGAGGGGCAAGCCGGCACAGCCTCTCAGACTGAACCTCGTGCCGGACACCACAGAACCACCTGCCGGACAGACCGGAACCACCTGCCGGACACGCCGGAACCACCGGCTCGACCCGCCGGAACGACCGCTGGACATGCAAACTCACCTGCCGGCTATGCCGGAAACACTTGGCGAACACTCCGGAATCACCTGCCGGGCATGCCGGAACCACCTCTCAGATATGCCTGAACCACGTGCCAATGACCCCGGAAGCACCTGCCGAGCACGCTGGAACCACCTGCTCGACTCGCCAGAACCACCTGCCGGACACGCAGAAATCACCTGCCGGCAACGCCACAACCAGTTGGGGAACACTTTGGAATCACCTGCCGGGCGTGCTGGAACCACCTGCCGGTCATGCCAAAATCACCTGCCAAGTACGCCAGTACCACTTGGCGGACACTGTGGAAACACCTGTCGGGCCGGCCGGAACCACATCTCAGACGTGCCAGAACCATGTGCATGAGATGCTGGAACCACACCCCGAACAGACGGAAAACACCTGCCAGACCCGTCTGAACAACCTGCCGAGCACGCCGGAGCCACCTGCTCGACTCGCCGGAACCACCTACCTGACATGCCCAAATCACCTGCAGGGTATGCCAGAACCACTTGACGGACACTCCGGAATCATCTGCCGGACATGCCGGAACCAGCTCTCAGACACACCAGAACCACGTGCCGGAGACGCCGTAAGCACCTGCCAAGCATGCCGGAGCCACATGCTCGACTCGCCAGAAACACCTGCCGGACACGCCAAAATCACCTGCCGGGTACGCCAGAACCACCTGGCGGACACTCCGAAATCACCTGTCACGCATGCCGGAACCACCTCTCAGACGTGCCGGAAGCACGTGCCGGACACGCCGGAATCACCTACCGGACAGACCGGAACCACATGCCGAGCACGCCGGAGCCACCTGTTCGACTCGCTGGAACCACCTGCCGGACACGCCGGAACCACCGGCTCGACCCGCTGGAACGACCGCTGGACATGCAAACTCACCTGCCCGCTACGCCGGAAACACTTGGCGAACACTCCGGAATCACCTGCCGGGAATGCCGGAACCACCTCTCAGATATGCCAGAACCACGTGCCAATGACCCCGGAAGCACCTGCCGAGCACGCCGGAACCACCTGCTCGACTCGCCAGAAACACCTGCCGGACACGCCAAAATCACCTGCCGGGTACGCCAGAACCACCTGGCGGACACTCCGAAATCACCTGTCGAGCAGGCCGGAACCACCTCTCAGACGTGCCGGAAGCACGTGCCGGACACGCCGGAATCACCTACCGGACAGACCGGAACCACCTGCCGAGCACGCCGGAGCCACCTGTTCGACTCGCTGGAACCACCTGCCGGACAGGCCAATATCAACTGCTGGCTATGCCAGAACCACCTGGGGGACGGTCCGGAATCACCTGCCAGCCATGGCGGAACCACCTCTCAGACGTACCAGCACCACCTGCCGGAGAAGCTGGAAACACGTCCTGGACAGTCTGGAACCACCTGCCGGCCAAGCCTGAACCACCTGCCAAGCACAACGGAACAACCTGCCAGACACGCCAAAATCACCTGCGTGTTATGCCAGAACCACTTGGAGGACTCTCTGGGATGACCTGCCGGGCATGCCGGAACCACCTCTCAGACGTGCCAGAACCATGTGGCGGACAGTCCGGAATCACCTGTTGGGCATGCGCAACCACCTCTGAGACGTACCAGAACCACATGCCGTGCCGGCTGGAACCACCTACCGGACAGACCGGAATCACCTTTCGGGCATGCCGGAACCACCTGTCAGATGTGCCAGAAACACGTGCCGGAGACGCCGGAAGCACCTGCCAAGCACGTTGGAACCACCTGCTCAACTCGCCTGAACCACCTGCCGGACATGCCAAAATCACCTGCCGACTATGCCAGAACCACTTGGCGAACACTCCGGAATCACTTGCCGGGCATGCAGGAACCACCTCTCAGACATGCCAGAACCCCGTGCCAATGACCCCGAAAGCACCAGCCGAGCACGCCGGAACCACCTGCTCGACTCGCCAGAACCAAATGCCGATCACGCAAAAATCACCTGCCGGCTACGCCACAACCAGTTGGTGAACACTTTGGAATCACCTGCCAGGCTTGCTGGAACCACCTGCCAGTCATGCCAAAATCACCTGCCAACTACGCCAGAACCGCTTGGCGGACACTGCGGAAACACCTGTCGGGCCGGCTGGAACCACATCTCAGACGTGCCAGAAACGTGTTCATGAGATGCTGGAACCACACCCCGAACAGACGGATACCACCTGCCAGAACCGCCTGAACCACCTGCCGAGCACGCCGGAACCACCTGCTCGACTCACCGGTACCACCTGCCTGACACGCCCAAATCACCTGCTGGGTATGCCAGATCCACTTGGCGGAGACTCCGGAATCATCTGCCGGACATGCCGGAACCAGCTCCCAGACACACCAGAACCAAGTGCCGGAGACGCCGGAAGCACCTGCCGAGCATGCCGGAGCCACCTGCTCGACTCGCCAGAAACACCTGCCGGACACGCCAAAATCACCTGCCGGGTATGCCAGAACCACCTGGCGGACACTACGGAATCACCTGCCGCGCATGCCGGAAGCACGTGCCAGACAGGCCGCAAACACCTACCGGACAGACCGGATCCACCTGCCAAGAACGCCTGAGCCACCGGTTCGACTCGCTGGAACCACCTGCCGGACAGGCCAATATCAACTGCTGGCTATGCCAGAACCACCTGGGGGACAGTCCGGGATCACCTGCCAGCCATGGCGGAACCACCTCTCAGACGTACCAGAACCACCTGCCGGAGAAGCTGGAAACACGTCCTGGAAAGACTGGAACCACGTGACGCCCATGCCTGAACCACCTGCAGAGCACCCCGGAACCACCTGCCGGACACGCCAAAATCACCTGCGGGCTACGCCAGAACCACTTGGACGACTCTCCGAAATGACCTGCCGGGCGTGTTGGAACCACCTCTCAGACGTGCCAGAAGCACTTGGCGAACACTCCGGAATCACCTGCCGTGCATGCCGGAACCACCTCTCAGATATGCCAGAACCACGTGCCAATGTCCCCGGAAGCACCTGCCGAGCACGCCGGAACCACCTGCTCGACTCGCCAGAACCACCTGCCGGACACGCAGAAATCACCTGCCGGCTACGCCACAACCAGTTGGGGAACACTTCGGAATCACCTGCCGGGCTTGCTGGAACCACCTGCCGGTCATGCCAAAATCACCTGCCAACTACGCCAGTACCACTTGGCGGACACTGTGGAAACACCTGTCGGGCCGGCCGGAACCACATCTCAGACGTGCCAGAACCATGTGCATGAGATGCTGGAACCACACGCCGAACCGACGGAAAACACCTGCCAGACCCGTCTGAACAACCTGCCGAGCACCTACCTGACATGCCCAAATCACCAGCCGGGTATGCCAGAACCACTTGGCGGACACTCCGGAATCATCTGCCGGACATGCCGGAACCAGCTCTCAGACACACCAGAACCACGTGCCGGAGACGCCGTAAGCACCTGCCGAGCATGCCGGAGCCACCTGCTCGACTCGCCAGAAACACCAGCCGATCTTTCAAAAATCACCAGATGGCTACGCCACAACCATTTGGTGAACACTTTGGAATCACCTGACAGGCTTGCTGGAACCACCTGCCGGTCATGCCAAAATCACCTGACAACTACGCCAGAACCGCTTGGCGGACACTGCGGAAACACCTGTCGGGCCGGCTGGAACCACATCTCAGACGTGCCAGAAACGTGTTCATGAGATGCTGGAACCACACCCCGAACAGACGGATACCACCTTCCAGAACCGCCTGAACCACCTGCCGAGCACGCCGGAACCACCTGCTCGACTCACCGGTACCACCTCCCTGACACGCCAAAATCACCTGCTGGGTATGCCAGAACCACTTGGCGGACACTCCGGAATCATCTGCCGGACATGCCGGAACCAGCTCTCAGACACACCAGAACCAAGTGCCGGAGACGCCGGAAGCACCTGCCGAGCATGCCGGAGCCACCTGCTCGACTCGCCAGAAACACCTGCCGGACACGCCAAAATCACCTGCCGGGTACGCCAGAACCACCGGGCGGACACTACGGAATCACCTGCCGCGCATGCCGGAACCACCTCTCAGACGTGCCGGAAGCACGTGCCGGACACGCCGGAAACACCTACCGGACAGACCGGAACCACCTGCCAAGAACGCCGGAGCCACCTGTTCGACTCGCTGGAACCACCTGCCGGACAGGCCAATATCAACTGCTGGCTATGCCAGAGCCGCCTGGGGCACAGTCCGGGATCACCTGCCAGCCATGGCGGAACCACCTCTCAGACGTACCAGAACCACCTGCCGGAGAAGCTGGAAACACGTCCTGGACAGACTGGAACCACGTGACGGCCATGCCTGAACCACATGCCGAGCACGGCGGAACCACCTGCCGGACACGCCAAAATCACCTGCGGGCTACGCCAGAACCACTTGGACGACTCTCCGAAATGACCTGCCCGGCATGTTGGAACCACCTCTCAGAAGTGCCAGAAGCACGTGGCGGACAGTCCGGAATCACCTGTTGGGCATATGCAACCACCTCTGACACGTACCAGAACCACGTGCCGTGCACGCCGGAACCACCTACCGGACAGACCGGAATCAACATTTGGGCATGCCGGAACCACCAGTCAGATGTGCCAGAAACACACGCCGGAGACGCCCGAAGCACCTGTCGAGCACGTCGCAACCACCTGCTCAACTCGCCTGAACCACCTGCCGGACACGCCAAAATCACCTGCCCGCTACACCAGCACGACTTCTGGGACAAGGCGGAATCACGTGAGGGGCAGGCCGGCACAGCCTCTCAGACTGAACCTCGTGCCGGACACCACAGAACCACCTGCCAGACAGACCGGAACCACCTGCCAAGAACGCCGGAGCCACCTGTTCGACTCGCTGGAACCACCTGCCGGACAGGCCAATATCAACTGCTGGCTATGCCAGAACCACCTGGGGGACAGTCCGGGATCACCTGCCAGCCATGGCGGAACCACCTCTCAGACGTACCAGAACCACCTGCCGGAGAAGCTGGAAACACGTCCTGGACAGACTGGAACCACGTGACGGCCATGCCTGAACCACCAGCGGAGCACGGCGGAACCAGCTGCCGGACACGCCGAAATCACCTGCGGGCTACGCCAGAACCACTTGGACGACTCTCTGGGATGACCTGCCGGGCATGCCGGAACCACCTCTCAGACGTGCCAGAACCATGTGGCGGACAGTCCGGAATCACCTGTTGGGCATGCGCAACCACCTCTGAGACGTACCAGAACCACATGCCGTGCAGGCTGGAACCACCTACCGGACAGACCGGAATCACCTTTCGGGCATGCCGGAACCACCTGTCAGATGTGCCAGAAACACGTGCCGGAGACGCCGGAAGAACCTGCCGAGCACGTTGGAACCACCTGCTCAACTCGCCTGAACCACCTGCCGGACATGCCAAAATCACCTGCCGACTATGCCAGAACCACTTGGCGAACACTCCGGAATCACTTGCCGGGCATGCAGGAACCACCTCTCGGACATGCCAGAACCCTGTGCCAATGACCCCGGAAGCACCAGCCGAGGACGCCGGAACCACCTGCTCGACTCGCCAGAACCACCTGCCGATCACGCAAAAATCACCTGCCGGCTACGCCACAACCAGTTGGTGAACACTTTGGAATCACCTGCCAGGCTTGCTGGAACCACCTGCCAGTCATGCCAAAATCACCTGCCAACTATGCCAGAACTGCTTGGCGGACACTGCGGAAACACCTGTCGGGCCGGCTGGAACCACATCTCAGACGTGCCAGAAACGTGTTCATGAGATGCTGGAACCACACCCCGAACAGACGGATACCACCTGCCAGAACCGCCTGAACCACCTGCCGAGCACGCCGGAACCACATGCTCGACTCACCGGTACCACCTCCCTGACACGCCAAAATCACCTGCTGGGTATGCCAGAACCACTTGGCGGACACTCCGGAATCATCTGCCGGACATGCCGGAACCAGGTCTCAGACACACCAGAACCAAGTGCCGGAGACGCCGGAAGCACCTGCCGAGCATGCCGGAGCCACCTGCTCGACTCGCCAGAAACACCTGCCGGACAAGCCAAAATCACCTGCCGGGTATGCCAGAACCACCTGGCGGACACTACGGAATCACCTGCCGCGCATGCCGGAAGCACGTGCCAGACACACCGGAAACACCTACCGGACAGACCGGAACCACCTGCCAAGAATGCCGGAGCCACCTGTTCGACTCGCTGGAACCACCTGACGGACAGGCCAATATCAACTGCTGGCTATGCCAGAACCACCTGGGGGACAGTCCGGGATCACCTGCCAGCCATGGCGGAACCACCTCTCAGACGTACCAGAACCACCTGCCGGAGAAGCTGGAAACACGTCCTGGACAGACTGGAACCACGTGACGGCCATGCCTGAACCACCTGCCGAGCACGGCGGAACCACCTGCCGGACACGCCAAAATCACCTGCGGGCTACGCCAGAACCACTTGGACGACTCTCCGAAATGACCTGCCGGGCAGGTTGGAACCACCTCTCAGACGTGCCAGAAGCACGTGGCGGACAGTCCAGAATCACCTGTTGGGCATACGCAACCACCTCTGACACGTACCAGATCCACGTGCCTTGCACGCCGGAACCACCTACCGGACAGACCGGAATCAACTTTTGGGCATGCCGGAACCACCAGTCAGATGTGCCAGAAACACGTGCCGGAGACGCCGGAAGCACCTGCCGAGCACGTCGCAACCACCTGCTCAACTCGCCTGAACCACCTGCCGGACACGCCAAAATCACCTGCCCGCTACACCAGCACCACTTCGGGGACAAGCCGGAATCTCGTGAGGGGCATGCCGGCACAGCCTCTCAGACTGAACCTCGTGCCGGACACCACAGAACCACCTGCCGGACAGACCGGAACCACCTGCCGGACACGCCGGAACCACCGGCTCGACCCGCCGGAACGACCGCTGGACATGCAAACTCACCTGCCGGCTATGCCGGAAACACTTGGCGAACACTCCAGAATCACCTGCCGGGCATGCCGGAACCAGCTCTCAGACACACCGGAACCACCTGCCGGAGACGCCGGAAGCACCTGCTGAGAATGCCGGAACTACCTGCTCGACTCGCCAGAAACCCCTGCCGGACATGCCAAAATCACCTACCGGGTACGCCAGAACCACCTGGCGGACACTCCGAAATCACGTGTCGCGCATGCTGGAACCACCTCTCAGACGTGCCGGAAGCACGTGCCGGACACGCCGGAATCACCTACCGGACAGACCGGAACCACCTGCCGAGCACGCCGGAGCCACCTGTTCGACTCGCTGGAACCACCTGCCGGACAGGCCACTATCAACTGCTGGCTATGCCAGAACCACCTGGGGGACGGTCCGGAATCACCTGCCAGCCATGGCGGAACCACCTCTCAGACGTACCAGAACCACCTGCCGGAGAAGCTGGAAACACGTCCTGGACAGTCTGGAACCACCTGCTGGCCAAGCCTGAACCACCTGCCAAGCACAACGGAACAACCTGCCAGACACGCCAAATTCACCTGCGTGTTATGCCAGAACCACCTGGAGGACTCTCTGGGATGACCTGCCGGGCATGCCGGAAACACCTCTCAGACGTGCCAGAACCATGTGGCGGACAGTCTGGAATCACCTGTTGGGCATGCGCAACCACCTCACAGACGTACCAGAACCACATGCCGTGCAGGCTGGAACCACCTACCGGACAGACCGGAATCACCTTTCGGGCATGCCGGAACCACCTGTCAGATGTGCCAGAAACACGTGCCGGAGACGCCGGAAGCACCTGCCAAGCACGTTGGAACCACCTGCTCAACTCGCCTGAACCACCTGCCGGACATGCCAAAATCACCTGCCGACTATGCCAGAACCACTTGGCAAACACTCCGGAATCACTTGCCGGGCATGCAGGAACCACCTCTCAGACATGCCAGAACCCCGTGCCAATGACCCCGGAAGCACCAGCCGAGCACACCGGAACCACCTGCTCGACTCGCCAGAACCACCTGCCGATCACGCAAAAATCACCTGCCGGCTACGCCACAACCAGTTGGTGAACACTTTGGAATCACCTGCCTGGCTTGCTGGAACCACCTGCCAGTCATTCCAAAATCACCTGCCAACTACGCCAGAACCGCTTGGCGGACACTGCGGAAACACCTGTCGGGCCGGCTGGAACCACATCTCAGACGTGCCAGAAACGTGTTCATGAGATGCTGGAACCACACCCCGAACAGACGGATACCACCTGCCAGAACCGCCTGAACCACCTGCTGAGCACGCCGGAACCACCTGCTCGACTCACCGGTACCACCTCCCTGACACGCCAAAATCACCTGCTGGATATGTCAGAACCACTTGGCGGATTCTCCGGAATCATCTGCCGGACATGCCGGAACCAGCTCTCAGACACACCAGAACCAAGTGCCGGAGACGCCGGAAGCACCTGCCGAGCATGCCGGAGCCACCTGCTCGACTCGCCAGAAACACCTGCCGGACACGCCAAGATCACCTGCAGGGTAGGCCAGAACCACCTGGAGGACACAAAGGAATCACCTGCCGCGCATGTCGGAACCACCTCTCAGACGTGCCGGAAGCACGTGCCAGACACGCCGGAAACACCTACCGGACAGACCGGAACCACCTGCCAAGAACGCCGGAGCCACCTGTTCGACTCGCTGGAACCACCTGCCGGACAGGCCAATATCAACTGCTGGCTATGCCAGAACCACCTGGGGGACAGTCCGGGATCACCTGCCAGCCATGGCGGAACCACCTCTCAGACGTACCAGAACCACCTGCTGGAGAAGCTGGAAACACGTCCTGGACAGACTGGAACCACGTGACGGCCATGCCTGAACCACCTGCCGAGCACGGCGGAACCACCTGCCGGACACGCCAAAATCACCTGCGGGCTACGCCAGAACCACTTGGACGACTCTCCGAAATGACCTGCCGGGCATGTTGGAACCACCTCTCAGACGTGCCAGAAGCACGTGGCGGACAGTCCGGAATCACCTGTTGGGCATATGCAACCACCTCTGACACGTACCAGAACCACGTGCCGTGCACGCCGGAACCACCTACCGGACAGACCGGAATCAACATTTGGGCATGCCGGAACCACCAGTCAGATGTGCCAGAAACACACGCCGGAGACGCCGGAAGCACCTGTCGAGCACGTCGCAACCACCTGCTCAACTCGCCTGAACCACCTGCCGGACACGCCAAAATCACCTGCCCGCTACACCAGCACGACTTCTGGGACAAGGCGGAATCACGTGAGGGGCAGGCCGGCACAGCCTCTCAGACTGAACCTCGTGCCGGACACGACAGAACCACCTGCCAGACAGACCGGAACGACCTGCTGGACACGCCAGAACCACCGGCTCGACCCGCCGGAACGACCGCTGGACATGCAAACTCACCTGCCGGCTACGCCGGAAACACTTGGCGAACACTCCGGAATCACCTGCCGGGCATGCCGGAACCACCTCTCAGATATGCCAGAACCACGTGCCAATGACCCTGGAAGCACCTGCCGAGCACGCCGGAACCACCTGCTCGACTCGCCAGAACCACCTGCCGGACACGCAAAAATCACCTGCCGGCTACGCCACAACCAGTTGGGGAACACTTCGGAATCACCTGCCGGGCTTGCTGGAACCACCTGCCGGTCATGCCAAAATCACCTGCCAACTACGCCAGTACCACTTGGCGGAAACTGTGGAAACACCTGTCGGGCCGGCCGGAACCACATCTCAGACGTGCCAGAACCATGTGCATGAGATGCTGGAACCACACCCCGAACAGACGGAAAACACCTGCCAGACCCGTCTGAACAACCTGCCGAGCACGCCGGAGCCACCTGCTCGACTCGCCGGCACCACCTACCTGACATGCCAAAATCACCGTCCGGGCATGCCAGAACCACTTGGCGGACACTCCGGAATCATCTGCCGGACATGCCGGAACCAGATCTCAGACACACCAGAACCACGTGCCAGAGACGCCGGAAGCACCTGCCGAGCATGCCGGAGCCACCTGCTCGTCTCGCCAGAAACACCTGCCGGACACGCCAAAATCACCTGCCGGGTACGCCAGAACCACCTGGCGGACACTCCGAAATCACCTGTCGCGCATGCCGGAACCACCTCTCAGACGTGCCGGAAGCACGTGCCAGACATGCCGGAATCACCTACCGGACAGACTGGAACCACCTGCCGAGCACGCCGGAGCCACCTGCTCGACTCGCCAGAAACACCTGCCGGACACGCCAAAATCACCTGCAGGGTAGGCCACAACCACCTGGCGGATACTAAGGAATCACCTGCCGCGCATGCCGGAAGCACCTCTCAGACGTGCCGGAAGCACGTGCCAGACACGCCGGAAACACCTACCGGACAGACCGGAACCACCTGCCAAGAACGCCGGAGCCACCTGTTCGACTCGCTGGAACCACCTGCCGGACAGGCCAATATCAACTGCTGGCTATGCCAGAACCACCTGGGGGACAGTCCGGGATCACCTGCCAGCCATGGCGGAACCACCTCTCAGACGTACCAGAACCACCTGCCGGAGAAGCTGGAAACACGTCCTGGACAGACTGGAACCACGTGACGGCCATGCCTGAACCACCAGCGGAGCACGGCGGAACCAGCTGCCGGACACGCCGAAATCACCTGCGGGCTACGCCAGAACCACTTGGACGACTCTCTGGGATGACCTGCCGGGCATGCCGGAACCACCTATCAGACGTGCCAGAACCATGTGGCGGACAGTCCGGAATCACCTGTTGGGCATGCGCAACCACCTCTGAGACGTACCAGAACCACATGCCGTGCAGGCTGGAACCACCTACCGGACAGACCGGAATCACCTTTCGGGCATGCCGGAACCACCTGTCAGATGTGCCAGAAACACGTGCCGTAGACGCCGGAAGCACCTGCCAAGCACGTTGGAACCACCTGCTCAACTCGCCTGAACCACCTGCCGGACATGCCAAAATCACCTGCCGACTATGCCAGAACCACTTGGCGAACACTCCGGAATCACTTGCCGGGCATGCAGGAACCACCTCTCAGACATGTCAGAAATCCGTGCCAATGACCCCGGAAGCACCAGCCGAGCACGCCGGAACCACCTGCTCGACTCGCCAGAACCACCTGCCGATCACGCAAAAATCACCTGCCGGCTACGCCACAACCAGTTGGTGAACACTTTGGAATCACCTGCCAGGCTTGCTGGAACCACCTGCCGGTCATGCCAAAATCACCTGCCAACTACGCCAGTACCACTTGGCGGACACTGTGGAAACACCTGTCGGGCCGGCTGGAACCACATCTCAGACGTGCCAGAAACGTGTTCATGAGATGCTGGAACCACACCCCGAACAGACGGATAACACCTGCCAGAACCGCCTGAACCACCTGCCGAGCACGCCGGAACCACCTGCTCGACTCACCGGTACCACCTCCCTGACACGCCAAAATCACTTGCTGTGTATGCCAGAATCACTTGGCGGACACTCCGGAATCATCTGCCGGACATGCCGGAACCGGCTCTCAGACACACCAGAACCAAGTGCCGGAGACGCCGGAAGCACCTGCCGAGCATGCCGGAGCCACCTGCTCTACTCGCCAGAAACACCTGCCGGACAGTCCAATATCAACTGCTGGCTATGCCAGAACCACCTGGGGGACAGTCCGGGATCACCTGCCGGCCATGGCGGAACCACCTCTCAGACGTACCAGAACCACCTGCCGGAGAAGCTGGAAACACGTCCTGGACAGACTGGAACCACGTGACGACCATGCCTGAACCACCTGCCGAGCACGGCGGAACCACCTGCCGGACACGCCAAAATCACCTGCGGGCTACGCCAGAACCACTTGGACGACTCTCCGAAATGACCTGCCTGCATGTTGGAACCACCTCTCAGACGTGCCAGAACCACGTGCCAATGACCCTGGAAGCACCTGCCGAGCACGCCGGAACCAGCTGTTCGACTCGCTGGAACCACCTGCCGGACAGGCCAATATCAACTGCTGGCTATGCCAGAACCACCTGGGGGACGGTCCGGAATCACCTGCCAGCCATGGCGGAACCACCTCTCAGACGTACCAGAACCACCTGCCGGAGAAGCTGGAAACACGTCCTGGACAGTCTGGAACCACCTGCCGGCCAAGCCTGAACCACCTGCCAAGCACAACGGAACAACCTGCCAGACACGCCAAAATCACCTTCGTGTTATGCCAGAAGCACCTGGAGGACTCTCTGGGATGACCTGCCGGGCATGCCGGAACCACCTCTCAGACGTGCCAGAACCATGTGGCGGACAGTCCGGAATCACCTGTTGGGCATGCGCAACCACCTCTGAGACGTACCAGAACCACATGCCGTGCAGGCTGGAACCACCTACCGGACAGACCGGAATCACCTTTCGGGCATGCCGGAACCACCTGTCAGATGTGCCAGAAACACGTGCCGGGGATGCCGGAAGCACCTGCCAAGCACGTTGGAACCACCTGCTCAACTCGCCTGAACCACCTGCCGGACATGCCAAAATCACCTGCCGACTATGCCAGAACCACTTGGCGAACACTCCGGAATCACTTGCCGGGCATGCAGGAACCACCTCTCAGACATGCCAGAACCCCGTGCCAATGACCCCGGAAGCACCTGCCGAGCACGCCGGAACCACCTGTTCGACTCGCCAGAACCACCTGCCGATCACGCAAAAATCACCTGCCGGCTACGCCGCAACCAGTTGGTGAACACTTTGGAATCACCTGCCAGGCTTGGTGGAACCACCTGCCGGTCATGCCAAAATCAACTGCCAACTAAGCCAGTACCACTTGGCGGACACTGCGGAAACACCTGTCGGGCCGGCCGGAACCACATCTCAGACGTGCCAGAACCATGTGCATGAGATGCTGGAACCACACCCCGAACAGACGGTAAACACCTGCCAGACCCGTCTGATCAACCTGCCGAGCACGCCGGAGCCACCTGCTCGACTCGCTGGAACCACCTACCTGACCTGCCCAAATCACCAGCCGGGTATGCCAGAACCACTTGGCGGACACTCCGGAATCATCTGCCGGACATGCCGGAACCAGCTCTCAAACACAGCAGAACCACGTGCCGGAGACGCTGGAAGCACCTGCCGAGCATGCCGGAGCCACCTGCTCGACTCGCCAGAAACACTTGCCGGACACGCCAAAATCACCTGCCGGGTACGCCAGAACCACCTGGCGGACACTCCGAAATCACCTGTCGCGCATGCCGGAACCACCTCTCAGACGTGCCGGAAGCACGTGCCGGACACGCCGGAATCAACTAGCGGACAGACCGGAACCACCTGCCGAGCACGCCGGAGCCACCTGTTCGACTCGCTGGAACCACCTGCCGGACAGGCCAATATCAACTGTTGGCTATGCCAGAACCCCCTGGGGGACAGTCCGGGATCACCTGCCAGCCATGGCGGAACCACCTCTCAGACGTACCAGAACCACCTGCCGGAGAAGCTGGAAACACGTCCTGGACACACTGGAACCACGTGACGGCCATGCCTGAACCACCTGCCGAGCACGGCGGAACCACCTGCCGGACGCGCCAAAATCACCTGCGGGCTACGCCAGAACCACTTGCACAACTCTCCGAAGTGACCTGCCGGGCAGGTTGGAACCACCTCTCAGACGTGCCAGAAGCACGTGGCGGACAGTCCGGAATCACCTGTTGGGCATACGCAACCACCTCTGACACGTACCAGAACCACGTGCCGTGCACGCCGGAACCACCTACCGGACAGACCGGAATCAACTTTTGGGCATGCCGGAACCACCAGTCAGATGTGCCAGAAACACGTGCCGGAGACGCCGGAAGCACCTGCCGAGCACGTCGCAACCACCTGCTCAACTCGCCTGAACCACCTGCCGGACACGCCAAAATCACCTGCCCGCTACACCAGCACCACTACGGGGACAAGCCGGAATCACGTGAGGGGCATGCCGGCACAGCCTCTCAGACTGAACCTCGTGCCGGACACCACAGAACCACCTGCCGGACAGACCAGAACCACCTGCCGGACATGCCGGAACCACCGGCTCGACCCGCCGGAACGACCGCTGGACATGCAAACTCACCTGCCGGCTACGCCGGAAACACTTGGCGAACACTCCGGAATCACCTGCCGGGCATGCCGGAACCACCTCTCAGATATGCCAGAACCACGTGCCAATGACCCCGGAAGCACCTGCCGAGCACGCCGGAACCACCTGCTCGACTCGCCAGAACCACCTGCCGGACACGCAGAAATCACCTGCCGGCTACGCCACAACCAGTTGGGGAACACTTCGGAATCACCTGCCGGGCTTGCTCGAACCACCTGCCGGTCATGCCAAAATCACCTGCCAACTACGCCAGTACCACTTGGCGGACACTGTGGAAACACCTGTCGGGCCGGCCGGAACCACATCTAAGACGTGCCAGAACCATGTGCATGAGATGCTGGAACCACACCCCGAACAGTCGGAAAACACCTGCCAGACCCGTCTGAACAACATGCCGAGCACGCCGGAGCCACCTGCTCGACTCGCCGGAACCACCTACCTGACATGCCCAAATCACCAGCCGGGTATGCCAGAACCACTTGGCGGACACTCCCGAATCATCTGCTGGACATACCGGAACCAGCTCTCAGACACAGCAGAACCACGTGCCGGAGACGCCGTAAGCACCTGCCGAGCATGCCGGAGCCACCTGCTCGACTCGCCAGAAACACCTGCCGGACACGCCAAAATCACCTGCCGGGTACGCCAGAACCACGTGGCGGACACTCCGAAATCACCTGTCGCGCATGCCGGAACCACCTCTCAGACGTGCCGGAAGCACGTGCCGGACACGCCGGAATCACCCACCGGACAGACCGGAACCACCTGCCGAGCACGCCGGAGCCACCTGTTCGACTCGCTGGAACCACCTGCCGGACAGGCCAATATCAACTGCTGGCTATGCCAGAACCACCTGGGGCACGGTCCGGTATCACCTGCCAGCCATGGCGGAACCACCTCTCAGACGTACCAGAACCACCTGCCGGAGAAGCTGGAAACACGTCCTGGACAGTCTGGAACCACCTGCCGGCCAAGCCTGAACCACCTGCCAAGCACAACGGAACAACCTGCCAGACACGCCAAAATCACCTGCGTGTTATGCCAGAACCACTTGGAGGACTCTCTGGGATGACCTGCCGGGCAGGCCGGAACCACCTCTCAGACGTGCCAGAACCATGTGGCGGACAGTCCGGAATCACCTGTTGGGCATGCGCAACCACCTCTGAGACGTACCAGAACCACATGCCGTGCAGGCTGGAACCACCTACCGGACTGACCGGAATCACCTTTCGGGCATGCCGGAACCACCTGTCAGATGTGCCAGAAACACGTGCCGGAGACCCCGGAAGCACCTGCCAAGCACGTTGGAACCACCTGCTCAACTCGCCTGAACCACCTGCCGGACATGCCAAAATCACCTGCCGACTATGCCAGAACCACTTGGCGAACACTCCGGAATCACTTGCCGGGCATGCAGGAACCACCTCTCAGACATGCCAGAACCCCGTGCCAATGACCCCGGAAGCACCAGCCGAGCACGCCGGAACCACCTGCTCGACTCGCCAGAACCACCTGCCGATCACGCAAAAATCACCTGCCGGCTACGCCACAACCAGTTGGTGAACACTTTGGAATCACCTGCCAGGCTTGCTGGAACCACCTTCCAGTCATGCCAAAATCACCTGCCAACTACGCTAGAACCGCTTGGCGGACACTGCGGAAACACCTGTCGGGCCGGCTATAACCACATCTCAGACGTGCCAGAAACGTGTTCATGAGATGCTGGAACCACACCCCGAAGAGACGGATACCACCTGCCAGAACCGCCTGAACCACCTGCGGAGCACGCCGGAACCACCTGCTCGACTCACCGGTACCACCTCCCTGACACGCCAAAATCACCTGCTGGGTATGCCAGAACCACTTGGTGGACACTCCGGAATCATCTGCCGGACATGCCGGAACCAGCTCTCAGACGCACCAGAACCAAGTGCCGGAGAAGCCGGAAGCACCTGCCGAGCATGCCGGAGCCACCTGCTCGACTCGCCAGAAACACCTGCCGGACACGCCAAAATCACCTGCCGGGTATGCCAGAACCACCTGGCGGACACTACGGAATCACCTGCCGCGCATGCCGGAAGCACGTGCCAGACACACCGGAACCACCTACCGGACAGACCGGAACCACCTGCCAAGCACGCCGGAGCCACCTGTTCGACTCGCTGGAACCACCTGACGGACAGGCCAATATCAACTGCTGGCTATGCCAGAACCACCTGGGGGACAGTCCAGGATCACCTGCCAGCCATGGCGGAACCACCTCTCAGGCGTTCCAGAACCACCTGCCGGAGAAGCTGGAAACACGTCCTGGACACACTGGAACCACGTGACGGCCATGCCTGAACCACCTGCCGAGCACGGCGGAACCACCTGCCGGACGCGCCAAAATCACCTGCGGGCTACGCCAGAACCACTTGGACGACTCTCCGAAATGACCTGCCGGGCATGTTGGAACCACCTCTCAGACGTGCCAGAAGCACGTGGCGGACAGTCCGGAATCACCTGTTGGGCATACGCAACCACCTCTGACACGTACCAGAACCACGTGCCGTGCACGCCGGAACCACCTACCGGACAGACCGGAATCAACTTTTGGGCATGCCGGAACCACCAGTCAGATGTGCCAGAAACACGTGCCGGAGACGCCGGAAGCACCTGCCGAGCACGTCGCAACCACCTGCTCAACTCGCCTGAACCACCTGCCGGACACGCCAAAATCACCTGCCCGCTACACCAGCACCACTACGGGGACAAGCTGGAATCACGTGAGGGGCATGCCGGCACAGCCTCTCAGACTGAACCTCGTGCCGGACACCACAGAACCACCTGCCGGACAGACCGGAACCACCTGTCGGACATGCCGGAACCACCGGCTCGACCCGCCGGAACGACCGCTGGACATGCAAAATCACCTGCCGGCTACGCCGGAAACACTTGGCGAACACTCCGGAATCACCTGCCGGGCATGCCGGAACCACCTCTCAGATATGCCAGAACCACGTGCCAATGACCCTGGAAGCACCTGCCGAGCACGCCGGAACCACCTGTTCGACTCGCTGGAACCACCTGCCGGACAGGCCAATATCAACTGCTGGCTATGCCAGAACCACCTGGCGGACACTCCGAAATCACCTGTCGCGCATGCCGGAACCACCTCTCAGACGTGCCGGAAGCACGTGCCGGACATGCCGGAATCACCCACCGGACAGACTGGAACCACCTGCCGAGCACGCCGGAGCCACCTGTTCGACTCGCTGGAACCACCTGCCGGACAGGCCAATATCAACTGCTGGCTATGCCAGAACCACCTGGGGGACGGTCCGGAATCACCTGCCAGCCATGGCGGAACCACCTCTCAGACGTACCAGAACCACCTGCCGGAGAAGCTGGAAACACGTCCTGGACAGTCTGGAACCACCTGCCGGCCAAGCCTGAACCACCTGCCAAGCACAACGGAACAACCTGCCAGACACGCCAAAATCACCTGCGTGTTATGCCAGAACCACTTGGAGGACTCTCTGGGATGACCTGCCGGGCATGCCGGAACCACCTCTCAGACGTGCCAGAACCATGTGGCGGACAGTCCGGAATCACCTGTTGGGCATGCGCAACCACCTCTGAGACGTACCAGAACCACATGCCGTGCAGGCTGGAACCACCTACCGGACTGACCAGAATCACATTTCGGTTATGCCGGAACCACCTGTCAGATGTGCCAGAAACACGTGCCGGAGACGCCGGAAGCACCTGCCAAGCACGTTGGAACCACCTGCTCAACTCGCCTGAACCACCTGCCGGACATGCCAAAATCACCTGCCGACTATGCCAGAACCACTGGGCGAACACTCCGGAATCACTTGCCGGGCATGCAGGAACCACCTCTCAGACATGCCAGAACCCCGTGCCAATGACCCCGGAAGCACCAGCCGAGCACGCCGGAACCACCTGCTCGACTCGCCAGAACCACCTGCCGATCACGCAAAAATCACCTGCCGGCTACGCCACAACCAGTTGGTGAACACTTTGGAATCACCTGCCTGGCTTGCTGGAACCACCTTCCAGTCATGCCAAAATCACCTGCCAACTACGCCAGAACCGCTTGGCGGACACAGCGGAAACACCTGTCGGGACGGCTGGAACCACATCTCAGACGTGCCAGAAACGTGTTCATGAGATGCTGGAACCACACCCCGAAGAGACGGATACCACCTGCCAGAACCGCCTGAACCACCTGCCGAGCACGCCGGAACCACCTGCTCGACTCACCGGTACCACCTCCCTGACACGACAAAATCACCTGCTGGGTATGCCAGAACCACTTGGCGGACACTCCGGAATCATCTGCCGGACATGCCGGAACCAGCTCTCAGACGCACCAGAACCAAGTGCCGGAGAAGCCGGAAGCACCTGCCGAGCATGCCGGAGCCACCTGCTCGACTCGCCAGAAACACCTGCCGCACACGCCAAAATCACCTGCCGGGTATGCCAGAACCACCTGGCGGACACTACGGAATCACCTGCCGCGCATGCCGGAAGCACGTGCCAGACTCGCCGCAAACACCTACCGGACAGACCGGAACCACCTGCCAAGCACGCCGGAGCCACCTGTTCGACTCGCTGGAACCACCTGACGGACAGGCCAATATCAACTGCTGGCTATGCCAGAACCACCTGGGGGACAGTCCGGGATCACCTGCCAGCCATGGCGGAACCACCTCTGAGACGTACCAGAACCACCTGCCGGACACGCCAAAATCACCTGCGGGCTAAGCCAGAACCACTTGGACGACTCTCCGAAATGACCTGCCGGGCATGTTGGAACCACATCTCAGACGAGCCAGAAGCACGTGGCGGACAGTCCGGAATCACCTCTTGGGCATACGCAACCACCTCTGAGACGTACGAGAACCACGTGCCATGCACGCCGGAACCACCTACCGGACAGTCCGGAATCAACTTTTGGGCATGCCGGAACCAACAGTCAGATGTGCCAGAAACACGTGCCGGAGACGCCGGAAGCACCTGGCGAGCACGTCGCAACCACCTGCTCAACTCGCCTGAAGCACCTGCCGGACACGCCAAAATCACCTGCCCGCTACACCAGCACCACTTCAGGGACAAGCCGGAATCACGTGAGGGGCATGCCGGCACAGCCTCTCAGACTGAACCTCGTGCCGGACACCACAGAACCACCTGCCAGACAGACCGGAACCACCTGCCGGACACGCCGGAACCACCGGCTCGACCCGCCGGAATGACCGCTGGACATGCAAACTCACCTGCCGGCTATGCCGGAAACACTTGGCGAACACTCCAGAATCACCTGCCGGGCATGCCGGAACCACCTCTCAGATATGCCAGAACCACGTGCCAATGACCCCGGAAGCACCTGCCGAGCACGCCGGAACCACCTGCTCGACTCGCCAGAACCACCTGCCGGACACGCAAAAATCACCTGCCGGCTCTGCCACAACCAGTTGGGGAACACTTCGGAATCACCTGCCGGGCTTGCTGGAACCACCTGCCGGTCATGCCAAAATCACCTGCCAACTACGCCAGTACCACTTGGCGGACACTGTGGAAACACCTGTCGGGCCGGCCGGAACCACATCTCAGACGTGCCAGAACCATGTGCATGAGATGCTGGAACCACACCCCGAACAGACGGAAAACACCTGCCAGACCCGTCTGAACAACCTGCCGAGCACGCCGGAGCCACCTGCTCGACTCGCCGGAACCACCTACCTGACATACCCAAATCACCAGCCGGGTATGCCAGAACCACTTGTCGGACACTCCGGAATCATCTGCCGGACATGCCGGAACCAGCTCTCAGACACACCAGAACCAAGTGCCGGAGACGCCGGAAGCACCTGCCGAGCATGCCGGAGCCACCTGCTCGACTCACCGGTACCACCTCCCTGACACGCCAAAATCACCTGCTGGGTATGCCAGAACCACTTGGCGGACACTCCGGAATCATCTGCAGGACATGCCGGAACCAGCTCTCAGACACACCAGAACCAAGTGCCGGAGACGCCGGAAGCACCAGCCGAGCATGCCGGAGCCACCTGCTCGACTCGCCAGAAACACCTGCCGGACACGCCAAAATCAACTGCCGGGTATGCCAGAACCACCTGGCGGACACTACGGAATCACCTGCCGCGCATGCCGGAACCACCTCTCAGACGTGCCGGAAGCACGTGCCAGACACGCCGGAAACACCTACCGGACAGACCGGAACAACCTGCCAAGAACGCCGGAGCCACCTGTTCGACTCGCTGGAACCACCTGACGGACAGGCCAATATCAACTGCTGGCTATGCCAGAACCACCTGGGGGACAGTCCGGGATCACCTGCCAGCCATGGCGGAACCACCTCTCAGACGTACCAGAACCACCTGCCGGAGAAGCTGGAAACACGTCCTGGACAGACTGGAACCACGTGACGGCCATGCCTGAACCACCTGCCGAGCACGGCGGAACCACCTGCCGGACACGCCAAAATCACCTGCAGGCTATGCCAGAACCACTTGGACGACTCTCCGAAATGACCTGCCGGGCATGTTGGAACCACCTCTCAGACGTGCCAGAAGCACGTGGAGGACAGTCCGGAATCACCTGTTGGGCATACGCAACCACCTCTGACACGTACCAGAACCACGTGCCGTGCACGCCGGAACCACCTACCGGACAGACCGGAATCAACTTTTGGGCATGCCGGAACCACCAGTCAGATGTGCCAGAAACACGTGCCGGAGACGCCGGAAGCACCTGCCGAGCACGTCGCAACCACCTGCTCAACTCGCCTGAACCACCTGCCGGACACGCCAAAATCACCTGCCCGCTACACCAGCACCACTTCGGGGACAAGCCGGAATCACGTGAGGGGCATGCCGGCACAGCCTCTCAGACTGAACCTCGTGCCGGACACCACAGAACCACCTGCCGGACCGACCGGAACCAACTGCCGGACACGCCGGAACCACCGGCTCGACCCGCCGGAACGACCGCTGGACGTGCAAAATCACCTGCCGGCTACGCCGTAAACACTTGGCAAACACTCCGGAATCACCTGCCGGGCATGCAGGAACCACCTCTCAGACATGCCAGAACCACGTGCCAATGACTCCGGAAGCACCTGCCGAGCACGCCGGAACCACCTGCTGGACTCGCCAGAACCACCTGCCGGACACGCAAAAATCACCTGCCGGCTACGCCACAACCACTTGGCTAACACTCCGGCATCATTTGCCGGGCATGCAGGAACCACCTCTCAGACATGCCAGAACCTCGTGCCAATGACCCAGGAAGCACCAGCTGAGCAGGCCGGAACCACCTGCTCGACTCGCCAGAACCACCTGCCGATCACGCAAAAATCACCTGCTGGCTAAGCCACAACCAGTTGGGGAACACTTCGGAATCACATGCCGGGCTTGCTTGAACCACCTGCCGGTCATGCCAAAATCACTTGCCAACTACGCCAGTACCACTTGGCGGACACTGTGGAAACACCTGTCGGGCCGGCCGGAACCACATCTCAGACGTGCCAGAACAATGTGCATGAGATGCTGGAACCACACACCGAACAGACGGAAAACACCTGCCAGACCCGTCTGAACAACCTGCCGAGCACGCCGGAGCCACCTGCTCGACTCGCCGGAACCACCTACCTGACATGCCCAAATCACCAGCCGGGTATGCCAGAACCACTTGGCGGACACTCCGGAATCATCTGCCGGACATGCCGGAACCAGCTCTCAGACACACCAGAACCACGTGCCGGAGACGCCGGAAGCACCTGGCGAGCATGCCGGAGCCACCTGCTCGACTCGCCACAAACACCTGCCGGACACGCCAAAATCACCTGCCGGGTACGCCAGAACCAGCTGGCGGACACTCCGAAATCACCTGTCGCGCATGCCGGAACCACCTCTCAGACGTGCCGGAAGCACGTGACGGACACACCGGAATCACCTACCGGACAGACCGGAACCACCTGCCGAGCACGCCGGAGCCACCTGCACGACTCGCCGGAGCCACCTACCTGACATGCCCAAATCACCAGCCGGGTATGCCAGAAACACTTGGCGGACACTCCGGAATCATCTGCCGGACATGCCAGAACCAGCTCTCAGACACACCAGAACCACGTGCCGGAAACGCCGGAACCACCTGCCGAGCATGCCGGAGCCACCTGCTCGACTCGCCAGAAACACCTGCCGGACACGCCAAAATCACCTGCCGGGTAGGCCAGAACCACCTGGCGGACACTCCGAAATCACCTGTCGCGCATGCCGGAACCACCTCTCAGACGTGCCGGAAGCACGTGCCGGACACGCCGGAAACACCTACCGCACAGACCGGAACCACCTGCCGAGCACGCCGGAGCCACCTGTTCGACTCGCTGGAACCACCTGCCGGACAGGCCAATATCAACTGCTGGCTATGCCAGAACCACCTGGGGGACGGTCCGGAATCACCTGCCAGCCATGGCGGGACCACCTCTGAGACGTACCAGAACCACCTGCCGGACAAGCTGGAAACACGTCCTGGACAGTCTGGAACCACCTGCCGGCCAAGCCTGAACCACCTGCCAAGCACAACGGAACAACCTGCCAGACACGCCAAAATCACCTGCGTGTTATGCCAGAACCACTTTGAGGACTCTCTGGGATGACCTGCCGGGCATGCCAGAACCACCTCTCAGACGTGCCAGAACCATGTGGCGGACAGTCCGGAATCACCTGTTGGGCATGCGCAACCACCTCTGAGATGTACCAGAACCACATGCCGTGCAGGCTGGAACCACCTACCGGACAGACCGGAATCACCTTTCGGGCATGCCGGAACCACCTGTCAGATGTGCCAGAAACACGTGCCGGAGATGCCGGAAGCACCTGCCAAGCACGTTGGAACCACCTGCTCAACTCGCCTGAACCACCTGCCGGACATGCCAAAATCACCTGCCGACTATGCCAGAACCACTTGGCGAACACTCCGGAATCACTTGCCGGGCATGCAGGAACCACCTCTCAGACATGCCAGAACCCCGTGCCAATGACCCCGGAAGCACCAGCCGAGCACGCCGGAACCACCCGCTCGAGTCGCCAGAACCAAATGCCGATCACGCAAAAATCACCTGCCGGCTACGCCACAACCAGTTGGTGAACACTTTGGAATCACCTGCCAGGCTTGCTGGAACCACCTGCCAGTCATGCCAAAATCACCTGCCAACTACGCTAGAACCGCTTGGCGGACACTGCGGAAACACCTGTCGGGCCGGCTGGAACCACATCTCAGACGTGCCAGAAACGTGTTCATGAGATGCTGGAACCACACGCCGAACAGACGGATACCACCTGCCAGAACCGCCTGAACCACCTGCCGAGCACGCCGGAACCACCTGCTCGACTCACCGGTACCACCTCCCTGACACGCCAAAATCACCTGCTGGGTATGCCAGAACCACTTGGCGGACACTCCGGAATCATCTGCCGGACATGCCGCAACAAGCTCTCAGACACACCAGAACCAAGTGCCGGAGACGCAGGAAGCACCTGCCGAGCATGCTGGAGCCACCTGCTCGACTCGCCAGAAACACCTGCCGGACACGCCAAAATCACCTGCCGGGTATGCCAGAACCACCTGGCGGACACTACGGAATCACCTGCCGCGCATGCCGGAAGCACGTGCCAGACACGCCGGAAACACCTACCGGACAGACCGGAACCACCTGCCAAGAACGCCGGAGCCACCTGTTCGACTCGCTGGAACCACCTGCCGGACAGGCCAATATCAACTGCTGGCTATGCCAGAACCACCTGGGGGACAGTCCGGGATCACCTGCCAGCCATGGCGGAACCACCTCTGAGACGTACCAGAACCACCTGCCGGAGAAGCTGGAAACACGTCCTGGACAGACTGGAACCACGTGACGGCCATGCCTGAACCACCTGCCGAGCACGGCAGAACCACCTGCTGGACACGCCAAAATCACCTGCGGGCTATGCCAGAACCACTTGGGCGACTCTCCGAAATGACCTGCCGGGCATGTTGGAACCACCACTCAGACGTGCCAGAAGCACGTGGCTGACAGTCCGGAATCACCTGTTGGGCATACGCAACCACCTCTGACACGTACCAGAACCACGTGCCGTGCACGCCGGAACCACCTACCGGACAGACCGGAATCAACTTTTGGGCATGCCGGAACCACCAGTCAGATGTGCCAGAAACACGTGCCGGAGACGCCGGAAGCACCTGCCGAGCACGTCGCAAGCACCTGCTCAACTCGCCTGAACCACCTGCCGGATACGCCAAAATCACCTGCCCGCTACACCAGCACCACTTCGGGGACAAGCCGGAATCACGTGAGGGGCATGCCGGCACAGCCTCTCAGACTGAACCTCGTGCTGGACACCACAGAACCACCTGCCGGACAGACCGGAACCACCTGCCGGACACGCCGGTACCACCGGCTCGACCCGCCGGAACGACCGCTGGACATGCAAACTCACCTGCCGGCTACGCCGGAAACACTTGGCGAACACTCCGGAATCACCTGCCGGGCATGCCGGAACCACCTCTCAGATATGCCAGAACCACGTGCCAATGACCCCGGAAGCACCTGCCGAGCACGCCGGAACCACCTGCTCGACTCGCCAGAACCACCTGCCGGACACGCAAAAATCACCTGCCGGCTACGCCATAACCAGTCGGGGAACACTTCGGAATCACCTGCCGGGCTTGCTGGAACCACCTGCCGGTCATGCCAAAATCACCTGCCAACTACGCCAGTACCACTTGGCGGACACTGTGGAAACACCTGTCGGGCCGGCCGGAACCACATCTCAGACGTGCCAGAACCATGTGCATGAGATGCTGGAACCACACCCCGAACAGACGGAAAACACCTGCCAGACCCGTCTGAACAACCTGCCGAGCACGCCGGAGCCACCTGCTCGACTCGCCGGAACCACCTACCTGACATGCCCAAATCACCAGCCGGGTATGCCAGAACCACTTGGCGGACACTCCGGAATCATCTGCCGGACATGCCGGAACCAGCTCTCAGACACAGCAGAACCACGTGCCGGAGACGCCGGAAGCACCTGCCGAGCATGCCGGAGCCACCAGCTCGACTCGCC
The DNA here is from genome assembly GCF_041296265.1 of Equus caballus. NCBI lineage: Eukaryota > Metazoa > Chordata > Mammalia > Perissodactyla > Equidae > Equus > Equus caballus. Next base: position 9,034,735 of record NC_091700.1, on the reverse strand, counting down.
AGAAACACCTGCCGGACACGCCAAAATCACCTGCCGGGTACGCCAGAACCACCTGGCGGACACTCCGAAATCACCTGTCGCACATGCCGGAACCACCTCTCAGACGTGCCGGAAGCACGTGCCGGACACACCGGAATCACCAACCGGACAGACCGGAACCGCCTGCCGAGAACGCCGGAGCCACCTGTTCGACTCGCTGGAACCACCTGCCGGACAGGCCAATATCAACTGCTGGCTATGCCAGAACCACCTGGGGGACGGTCCGGAATCACCTGCCAGCCCTGGCGGAACCACCTCTCAGACGTACCAGAACCACCTGCCGGAGAAGCTGGAAACACGTCCTGGACAGTCTGGAACCACCTGCCGGCCAAGCCTGAACCACCTGCCAAGCACAACGGAACAACCTGCCAGACACGCCAAAATCACCTGCGTGTTATGCCAGAACCACTTGGAGGACTCTCTGGGATGACCTGCCGGGCATGCCGGAACCACCTCTCAGACGTGCCAGAACCATGTGGCGGACAGTCCGGAATCACCTGTTGGGCATGCGCAACCACCGTTGAGACGTACCAGAACCACATGCCGTGCAGGCTGGAACCACCTACCGGACAGACCGGAATCACCTTTCGGGCATGCCGGAACCACCTGTCAGTTGTGCCAGAAACACGTGCCGGAGACGCCGGAAGCACCTGCCAAGCACGTTGGAACCACCTGCTCAACTCGCCTGAACCACCTGCCGGACATGCCAAAATCACCTGCCGACTATGCCAGAACCACTTGGCGAACACTCCGGAATCACTTGCCGGGCATGCAGGAACCACCTCTCAGACATGCCAGAACCCCGTGCCAATGACCCCGGAAGCACCAGCCGAGCACGCCGGAACCACCTGCTCGACTCGCCAGAACCACCTGCCGATCACGCAAAAATCACCTGCCGGCTACGCCACAACCAGTTGGTGAACACTTTGGAATCACCTGCCAGGCTTGCTGGAACCACCTGCCAGTCATGCCAAAATCACCTGCCAACTACGCCAGAACCGCTTGGCGGACACTGCGGAAACACCTGTCGGGCCGGCTGGAACCACATCTCAGACGTGCCAGAACCATGTGGCGGACAGTCCGGAATAACCTGTTGGGCATACTCAACCACCTCTGACACGTACCAAAACCACGTGCCGTGCACGCCGGAACCACCTACCGGACAGAGCAGAATCAACCTTTGGGCATGCCGGAACCACCTGTCAGATGTGCCAGAAACACGTGCCGGAGACGCCGGAAGCACCTGCCAAGCACGTTGGAACCACCTGCTCAACTCGCCTGAACCACCTGCCGGCCATGCCAAAATCACCTGCCGAGTATGCCAGAACCACTTGGCGAACACTCCGGAATCACTTGCCGGGCATGCAGGAACCACCTCTCAGACATGCCAGAACCCCGTGCCAATGACCCCGGAAGCACCAGCCGAGCACGCCGGAACCACCTGCTCGACTCGCCAGAACCACCTGCCGATCACGGAAAAATCACCTGCCGGCTACGCCACAACCAGTTGGTGAACACTTTGGAATCACCTGCCAGGCTTGCTGGAACCACCTGCCGGTCATGCCAAAATCTCCTGCCAACTACGCCAGTACCACTTGGCGGACACTGTGGAAACACCTGTCGGGCCGGCCGGAACCACATCTCAGACGTGCCAGAAGCATGTGCATGAGATGCTGGAACCACACCCCGAACAGACGGAAAACACCTGCCAGACCCGTCTGAACAACCTGCCGAGCACGCCGGAGCCACCTGCTCGACTCGCCGGAACCACCTACCTGACATGCCCAAATCACCAGCCGGGTATGCCAGAACCACTTGGCGGACACTCCGGAATCATCTGCCGGACATGCCGGAACCAGCGCTCAGAAACACCAGAACCACGTGCCGGAGACGCATGAAGCACCTGCCGAGCATGCCGGAGCCACCTGCTCGACTCGCCAGAAACACCTGCCGGACACGCCAAAATGACCTGCCGGGTACGCCAGAACCACCTGGCGGACACTCCGAAATCACCTGTCGCTCATGCCAGAACCACCTCTAAGACGTGCCGGAAGCACGTGCCGGACACGCCGGAATCACCTACCGGACAGACCGGAACCACCTGCCGAGAACGCCGGAACCACCTGTTTGACTCGCTGGAACCACCTGCCGGACAGGCCAATATCAACTGCTGGCTATGCCAGAACCACCTGGGGGACGGTCCGGAATCGCCTGCCAGCCATGGCGGAACCACCTCTCAGACGTACCAGAACCACCTGCCGGAGAAGCTGGAAACACGTCCTGGACAGTCTGGAACCACCTGCCGGCCATGCCTGAACCACCTGCCAAGCACAACGGAACAACCTGCCAGACACGCCAAAATCACCTGCGTGTTATGCCAGAACCACTTGGAGGACTCTCTGGGATGACCTGCCGGGCATGCCGGAACCACCTCTCAGACGTGCCAGAACCATGTGGCGGACAGTCCGGAATCACCTGTTGGGCATGCGCAACCACCGTTGAGACGTACCAGAACCACATGCCGTGCAGGCTGGAACCACCTACCGGACAGACCGGAATCACCTTTCGGGCATGCCGGAACCACCTGTCAGATGTGCCAGAAACACGTGCCGGAGACGCCGGAAGCACCTGCCAAGCACGTTGGAACCACCTGCTCAACTCGCCTGAACCACCTGCCGGACATGCCAAAATCACCTGCCGACTATGCCAGAACCACTTGGCGAACACTCCGGAATCACTTGCCGGGCATGCAGGAACCACCTCACAGACATGCCAGAACCCCGTGCCAATGACCCCGGAAGCACCAGCCGAGCACGCCGGAACCACCTGCTCGACTGGCCAGAACCACCTGCCGATCACGCAAAAATCACCTGCCGGCTACGCCACAACCAGTTGGTGAAGACTTTGGAATCACCTGCCAGGCTTGCTGGAACCACCTGCCAGTCATGCCAAAATCACCTGCCAACTACGCCAGAACCGCTTGGCGGACACTGCGGAAACACCTGTCGGGCCGGCTGGAACCACATCTCAGACGTGCCAGAAACGTGTTCATGAGATGCTGGAACCACACCCAGAACAGACGGATGCCACCTGCCAGAACCGCCTGAACCACCTGCCGAGCACGCCGGAAACACCTGCTCGACTCACCGGTACCACCTCCCTGACACGCCAAAATCACCTGCTGGGTATGCCAGAACCACTTGGCGGACACTCCGGAATCATCTGCCGGACATGCCGGAACCAGCTCTCAGACACACCAGAACCAAGTGCCGGAGACGCCGGAAGCACCTGCCGAGCATGCCGGAGCCACCTGCTCGACTCGCCAGAAACACCTGCCGGACACGCCAAAATCACCTGCCGGGTATTCCAGAACCACGTGGCGGACACTACGGAATCACCTGCCGCGCATGCCGGAACCACCTCTCAGACGTGCCGGAAGCACGTGCCAGACACGCCGGAAACACCTACCGGACAGACCGGAACCACCTGCCAAGTACGCCGGAGCCACCTGTTCGACTCGCTGGAACCACCTGCCGGACAGGCCAATATCAACTGCTGGCTATGCCAGAACCACCTGGGGGACAGTCCGTGATCACCTGCCAGCCATGGCGTCACCACCTCTGACACGTACCAGAACCACCTGCCGGAGAAGCTGGAAACACGTCCTGGACAGACTGGAACCACGTGAAGGCCATGCCTGAACCACCTGCCGAGCACGGCGGAACCACCTGCCGGACACGCCAAAATCACCTGCGGGCTACGCCAGAACCACTTGGACGACTCTCCGAAATGACCTGCCGGGCATGTTGGAACCACCTCTCAGACGTGCCAGAAGCACGTGGCGGACAGTCCGGAATCACCTGTTGGGCATACGCAACCACCTCTGAGATGTACCAGAACCACGTTCCGTGCACGCCGGAACCACCTACCGGACAGACCGGAATCAACTTTTGGGCATGCCGGAACCACCAGTCAGATGTGCCAGAAACACGTGCCGGAGACGCCGGAAGCACCTGCCGAGCACGTCGCAACCACCTGCTCAACTCGCCTGAACCACCTGCCGGACACGCCAAAATCACCTGCCCGCTACACCAGCACCACTTCGGGGACAAGCCGGAATCACGTGAGGGGCATGCCGGCACAGCCTCTCAGACTGAACCTCATGCCGGACACCACAGAACCACCTGCCGGACAGACCGGAACCACCTGCCGGACACGCCGGTACCACCGGCTCGACCCGCCGGAACGACCGCTGGACATGCAAACTCACCTGCCGGCTACGCCGGAAACACTTGGCGAACACTCCGGAATCACCTGCCGGGCATGCCGGAACCACCTCTCAGATATGCCAGAACCACGTGCCAATGACCCCGGAAGCACCTGCCGAGCACGCCGGAACCACCTGCTCGACTCGCCAGAACCACCTGCCGGACACGCAAAAATCACCTGCCGGCTACGCCACAACCAGTCGGGGAACACTTCGGAATCACCTGCCGGGCTTGCTGGAACCACCTGCCGGTCATGCCAAAATCACCTGCCAACTACGCCAGTACCACTTGGCGGACACTGTGGAAACACCTGTCGGGCCGGCCGGAACCACATCTCAGACGTGCCAGAACCATGTGCATGAGATGCTGGAACCACACCCCGAACAGACGGAAAACACCTGCCAGACACGTCTGAACAACCTGCCGAGCACGCCGGAGCCACCTGCTCGACTCGCCGGAACCACCTACCTGACATGCCCAAATCACCAGCCGGGTATGCCAGAACCACTTGGCGGACACTCCGGAATCATCTGCCGGACATGCCGGAACCAGCTCTCAGACACAGCAGAACCACGTGCCGGAGACGCCGGAAGCACCTGCCGAGCATGCCGGAGCCACCAGCTCGACTCGCCAGAAACACCTGCCGGACACGCCAAAATCACCTGCCGGGTACGCCAGAACCACCTGGCGGACACTCCGAAATCACCTGTCGCGCATGCCGGAACCACCTCTCAGACGTGCCGGAAGCACGTGCCGGACACGCCGGAATCACCTACCGGACAGACCGGAACCACCTGACGAGCACGCCGGAGCCACCTGTTCGACTCGCTGGAACCACCTGCCGGACAGGCCAATATCAACTGCTGGCTATGCCAGAACCACCTGGGGGACGGTCCGGAATCACCTGCCAGCCATGGCGAAACCACCTCTCAGCCGTACCAGAACCACCTGCCGGAGAAGCTGGAAACACGTCCTGGACAGTCTGGAACCACCTGCCGGCCAAGCCTGAACCACCTGCCAAGCACAACGGAACAACCTGCCAGACACGCCAAAATCACCTGCGTGTTATGCCAGAACCACTTGGAGGACTCTCTGGGATGACCTGCCGGGCATGCCGGAACCACCTCTCAGACGTGCCAGAACCATGTGGCGGACAGTCCAGAATCACCTGTTGGGCATGCGCAACCACCGTTGAGACGTACCAGAACCACATGCCGTGCAGGCTGGAACCACCTACCGGACAGACCGGAATCACCTTTCGGGCATGCCGGAACCACCTGTCAGATGTGCCAGAAACACGTGCCGGAGACGCCGGAAGCACCTGCCAAGCACGTTGGAACCACCTGCTCAACTCGCCTGAACCACCTGCCGGACATGCCAAAATCACCTGCCGACTATGCCAGAACCACTTGGCGAACACTCCGGAATCACTTGCCGGGCATGCATGAACCACCTCTCAGACATGCCAGAGCCCCGTGCCAATGACCCCGGAAGCACCAGCCGAGCACGCCGGAACCACCTGCTCGACTCGCCAGAACCACCTGCCGATCACGCAAAAATCACCTGCCGGCTACGCCACAACCAGTTGGTGAACACTTCGGAATCACCTGCCAGGCTTGCTGGAACCACCTGCCAGTCATGCCAAAATCACCTGCCAACTACGCCAGAACCGCTTGGCGGACACTGCGGAAACACCTGTCGGGCCGGCTGGAACCACATCTCAGACGTGCCAGAACCATGTGGCGGACAGTCCGGAATAACCTGTTGGGCATACTCAACCACCTCTGACACGTACCAAAACCACGTGCCGTGCACGCCGGAACCACCTACCGGACAGAGCAGAATCAACCTTTGGGCATGCCGGAACCACCTGTCAGATGTGCCAGAAACACGTGCCGGAGACGCCGGAAGCACCTGCCAAGCACGTTGGAACCACCTGCTCAACTCGCCTGAACCACCTGCCGGCCATGCCAAAATCACCTGCCGAGTATGCCAGAACCACTTGGCGAACACTCCGGAATCACTTGCCGGGCATGCAGGAACCACCTCTCAGACATGCCAGAACCCCGTGCCAATGACCCCGGAAGCACCAGCCGAGCACGCCGGAACCACCTGCTCGACTCGCCAGAACCACCTGCCGATCACGGAAAAATCACCTGCCGGCTACGCCACAACCAGTTGGTGAACACTTTGGAATCACCTGCCAGGCTTGCTGGAACCACCTGCCGGTCATGCCAAAATCTCCTGCCAACTACGCCAGTACCACTTGGCGGACACTGTGGAAACACCTGTCGGGCCGGCCGGAACCACATCTCAGACGTGCCAGAAGCATGTGCATGAGATGCTGGAACCACACCCCGAACAGACGGAAAACACCTGCCAGACCCGTCTGAACAACCTGCCGAGCACGCCGGAGCCACCTGCTCGACTCGCCGGAACCACCTACCTGACATGCCCAAATCACCAGCCGGGTATGCCAGAACCACTTGGCGGACACTCCGGAATCATCTGCCGGACATGCCGGAACCAGCGCTCAGAAACACCAGAACCACGTGCCGGAGACGCATGAAGCACCTGCCGAGCATGCCGGAGCCACCTGCTCGACTCGCCAGAAACACCTGCCGGACACGCCAAAATGACCTGCCGGGTACGCCAGAACCACCTGGCGGACACTCCGAAATCACCTGTCGCTCATGCCAGAACCACCTCTAAGACGTGCCGGAAGCACGTGCCGGACACGCCGGAATCACCTACCGGACAGACCGGAACCACCTGCCGAGAACGCCGGAACCACCTGTTTGACTCGCTGGAACCACCTGCCGGACAGGCCAATATCAACTGCTGGCTATGCCAGAACCACCTGGGGGACGGTCCGGAATCGCCTGCCAGCCATGGCGGAACCACCTCTCAGACGTACCAGAACCACCTGCCGGAGAAGCTGGAAACACGTCCTGGACAGTCTGGAACCACCTGCCGGCCATGCCTGAACCACCTGCCAAGCACAACGGAACAACCTGCCAGACACGCCAAAATCACCTGCGTGTTATGCCAGAACCACTTGGAGGACTCTCTGGGATGACCTGCCGGGCATGCCGGAACCACCTCTCAGACGTGCCAGAACCATGTGGCGGACAGTCCAGAATCACCTGTTGGGCATGCGCAACCACCGTTGAGACGTACCAGAACCACATGCCGTGCAGGCTGGAACCACCTACCGGACAGACCGGAATCACCTTTCGGGCATGCCGGAACCACCTGTCAGATGTGCCAGAAACACGTGCCGGAGACGCCGGAAGCACCTGCCAAGCACGTTGGAACCACCTGCTCAACTCGCCTGAACCACCTGCCGGACATGCCAAAATCACCTGCCGACTATGCCAGAACCACTTGGCGAACACTCCGGAATCACTTGCCGGGCATGCAGGAACCACCTCACAGACATGCCAGAACCCCGTGCCAATGACCCCGGAAGCACCAGCCGAGCACGCCGGAACCACCTGCTCGACTGGCCAGAACCACCTGCCGATCACGCAAAAATCACCTGCCGGCTACGCCACAACCAGTTGGTGAAGACTTTGGAATCACCTGCCAGGCTTGCTGGAACCACCTGCCAGTCATGCCAAAATCACCTGCCAACTACGCCAGAACCGCTTGGCGGACACTGCGGAAACACCTGTCGGGCCGGCTGGAACCACATCTCAGACGTGCCAGAAACGTGTTCATGAGATGCTGGAACCACACCCAGAACAGACGGATGCCACCTGCCAGAACCGCCTGAACCACCTGCCGAGCACGCCGGAAACACCTGCTCGACTCACCGGTACCACCTCCCTGACACGCCAAAATCACCTGCTGGGTATGCCAGAACCACTTGGCGGACACTCCGGAATCATCTGCCGGACATGCCGGAACCAGCTCTCAGACACACCAGAACCAAGTGCCGGAGACGCCGGAAGCACCTGCCGAGCATGCCGGAGCCACCTGCTCGACTCGCCAGAAACACCTGCCGGACACGCCAAAATCACCTGCCGGGTATTCCAGAACCACCTGGCGGACACTACGGAATCACCTGCCGCGCATGCCGGAACCACCTCTCAGACGTGCCGGAAGCACGTGCCAGACACGCCGGAAACACCTACCGGACAGACCGGAACCACCTGCCAAGTACGCCGGAGCCACCTGTTCGACTCGCTGGAACCACCTGCCGGACAGGCCAATATCAACTGCTGGCTATGCCAGAACCACCTGGGGGACAGTCCGTGATCACCTGCCAGCCATGGCGTCACCACCTCTGACACGTACCAGAACCACCTGCCGGAGAAGCTGGAAACACGTCCTGGACAGACTGGAACCACGTGAAGGCCATGCCTGAACCACCTGCCGAGCACGGCGGAACCACCTGCCGGACACGCCAAAATCACCTGCGGGCTACGCCAGAACCACTTGGACGACTCTCCGAAATGACCTGCCGGGCATGTTGGAACCACCTCTCAGACGTGCCAGAAGCACGTGGCGGACAGTCCGGAATCACCTGTTGGGCATACGCAACCACCTCTGAGATGTACCAGAACCACGTTCCGTGCACGCCGGAACCACCTACCGGACAGACCGGAATCAACTTTTGGGCATGCCGGAACCACCAGTCAGATGTGCCAGAAACACGTGCCGGAGACGCCGGAAGCACCTGCCGAGCACGTCGCAACCACCTGCTCAACTCGCCTGAACCACCTGCCGGACACGCCAAAATCACCTGCCCGCTACACCAGCACCACTTCGGGGACAAGCCGGAATCACGTGAGGGGCATGCCGGCACAGCCTCTCAGACTGAACCTCATGCCGGACACCACAGAACCACCTGCCGGACAGACCGGAACCACCTGCCGGACACGCCGGTACCACCGGCTCGACCCGCCGGAACGACCGCTGGACATGCAAACTCACCTGCCGGCTACGCCGGAAACACTTGGCGAACACTCCGGAATCACCTGCCGGGCATGCCGGAACCACCTCTCAGATATGCCAGAACCACGTGCCAATGACCCCGGAAGCACCTGCCGAGCACGCCGGAACCACCTGCTCGACTCGCCAGAACCACCTGCCGGACACGCAAAAATCACCTGCCGGCTACGCCACAACCAGTCGGGGAACACTTCGGAATCACCTGCCGGGCTTGCTGGAACCACCTGCCGGTCATGCCAAAATCACCTGCCAACTACGCCAGTACCACTTGGCGGACACTGTGGAAACACCTGTCGGGCCGGCCGGAACCACATCTCAGACGTGCCAGAACCATGTGCATGAGATGCTGGAACCACACCCCGAACAGACGGAAAACACCTGCCAGACACGTCTGAACAACCTGCCGAGCACGCCGGAGCCACCTGCTCGACTCGCCGGAACCACCTACCTGACATGCCCAAATCACCAGCCGGGTATGCCAGAACCACTTGGCGGACACTCCGGAATCATCTGCCGGACATGCCGGAACCAGCTCTCAGACACAGCAGAACCACGTGCCGGAGACGCCGGAAGCACCTGCCGAGCATGCCGGAGCCACCAGCTCGACTCGCCAGAAACACCTGCCGGACACGCCAAAATCACCTGCCGGGTACGCCAGAACCACCTGGCGGACACTCCGAAATCACCTGTCGCGCATGCCGGAACCACCTCTCAGACGTGCCGGAAGCACGTGCCGGACACGCCGGAATCACCTACCGGACAGACCGGAACCACCTGACGAGCACGCCGGAGCCACCTGTTCGACTCGCTGGAACCACCTGCCGGACAGGCCAATATCAACTGCTGGCTATGCCAGAACCACCTGGGGGACGGTCCGGAATCACCTGCCAGCCATGGCGAAACCACCTCTCAGCCGTACCAGAACCACCTGCCGGAGAAGCTGGAAACACGTCCTGGACAGTCTGGAACCACCTGCCGGCCAAGCCTGAACCACCTGCCAAGCACAACGGAACAACCTGCCAGACACGCCAAAATCACCTGCGTGTTATGCCAGAACCACTTGGAGGACTCTCTGGGATGACCTGCCGGGCATGCCGGAACCACCTCTCAGACGTGCCAGAACCATGTGGCGGACAGTCCAGAATCACCTGTTGGGCATGCGCAACCACCGTTGAGACGTACCAGAACCACATGCCGTGCAGGCTGGAACCACCTACCGGACAGACCGGAATCACCTTTCGGGCATGCCGGAACCACCTGTCAGATGTGCCAGAAACACGTGCCGGAGACGCCGGAAGCACCTGCCAAGCACGTTGGAACCACCTGCTCAACTCGCCTGAACCACCTGCCGGACATGCCAAAATCACCTGCCGACTATGCCAGAACCACTTGGCGAACACTCCGGAATCACTTGCCGGGCATGCATGAACCACCTCTCAGACATGCCAGAGCCCCGTGCCAATGACCCCGGAAGCACCAGCCGAGCACGCCGGAACCACCTGCTCGACTCGCCAGAACCACCTGCCGATCACGCAAAAATCACCTGCCGGCTACGCCACAACCAGTTGGTGAACACTTTGGAATCACCTGCCAGGCTTGCTGGAACCACCTGCCAGTCATGCCAAAATCACCTGCCAACTACGCCAGAACCGCTTGGCGGACACTGCGGAAACACCTGTCGGGCCGGCTGGAACCACATATCAGACGTGCCAGAAACATGTTCATGAGATGCTGGAACCACACCCCGAACAGACGGATACCACCTGCCAGAACCGCCTGAACCACCTGCTGAGCACGCCGGAAACACCTGCTCGACTCACCGGTACCACCTCCCTGACACGCCAAAATCACCTGCTGGGTATGCCAGAACCACTTGGCGGACACTCCGGAATCATCTGCCGGACGTGCCGGAACCAGCTCTCAGACACACCAGAACCAAGTGCCGGAGACGCCGGAAGCACCTGCCGAGCATGCCGGAGCCACCTGCTCGACTCGCCAGAAACACCTGCCGGACACGCAAAAATCACCTGCCGGGTACGCCACAACCACCTGGCGGACACTACGGAATCATCAGCCGCGCATGCCGGAACCACCTCTCAGACGTGCCGGAAGCACGTGCCAGACACGCCGGAAACACCTACCGGACAGACCGGAACCACCTGCCAAGAACGCCGGAGCAACCTGTTCGACTCGCTGGAACCACCTGCCGGACAGGCCAATATCAACTGCTGGGTATGCCAGAACCACCTGGGGGACAGTCCGGGATCACCTGCCAGCCATGGCGGAACCACATCTCAGACGTACCAGAACCACCTGCCGGAGAAGCTGGAAACACGTCCTGGACAGACTGGAACCACGTGACGGCCATGCCTGAACCACCTGCCGAGCACGGCGGAATCACCTGCCGGACACACAAAAATCACCTGCCGGCTACGCCACAACCAGTTGGGGAACACTTCGGAATCACCTGCCGGGCTTGCTGGAACCACCTGCCGGTCATGCCAAAATCACCTGCCAACTACGCCAGTACCACTTGTGGGACACTGTGGAAACACATGTCTGGCCGGCTGGAACCACATCTCAGACGTGCCAGAACCATGTGCATGAGATGCTGGAACCACACCCCGAACAGACGGAAAACACCTGCCAGACCCGTCTGAACAACCTGCCGAGCACGCCGGAGGCACCTGCTCGACTCGCCGGAACCACCTACCTGACATGCCCAAATCACCAGCCGGGTATGCCAGAACCACTTGGCGGACATTCCGGAATCATCTGCCGGACATGCCGGAACCAGCTCTCAGACACACCAGAACCACGTGCCGGACACGATGGAATCACCTACCGGACAGACCGGAACCACCTGCTGAGCACGCCGGAGCCACCTGTTCGACTCGCCGGAACCACATGCCGGACAGGCCAATATCAACTGCTGGCTATGCCAGAACCACCTGGGGGACGGTCCGGAATCACCTGCCAGCCCTGGCGGAACCACCTCTCAGACGTACCAGAACCACCTGCCGGAGAAGCTGGAAACACGTCCTGGACAGTCTGGAACCACCTGCCGGCCAAGCCTGAACCACCTGCCAAGCACAATGGAACAACCTGCCAGACACGCCAAAATCACCTGCGTGTTATGCCAGAACCACTTGGAGGACTCTCTGGGATGACCTGCCGGGCATGCCGGAACCACCTCTCAGACGTGCCAGAACCATATGGCGGACACTCCGGAATCACCTGTTGGGCATGCGCAACCACCTCTGAGACGTACCAGAACCACATGCCGTGCAGGCTGGAACCACCTACTGGACAGACCGGAATCACCTTTCGGGCATGCCGGAACCACCTGTCAGATGTGCCAGAAACACGTGCCGGAGACGCCGGAAGCACCTGCCAAGCACGTTGGAACCACCTGCTCAACTCGCCTGAACCACCTGCCGGACATGCCAAAATCACCTGCCGACTATGCCAGAACCACTTGGCGAACACTCCGGAATCACTTGCCGGGCATGCAGGAACCACCTCTCAGACATGCCAGAACCCCGTGCCAATGACCCCGGAAGCACCAGCCGAGCACGCCGGAACCACCTGCTCGACTCGCCAGAACCACCTGCCGATCACGCAAAAATCACCTGCCGGCTACGCCACAACCAGTTGGTGAACACTTTGGAATCACCTGCCAGGCTTGCTGGAACCACCTGCCAGTCATGCCAAAATCACCTGCCAACTACGCCAGAACCGCTTGGCGGACACTGCGGAAACACCTGTCGGGCCGACTGGAACCACATCTCAGACGTGCCAGAAACGTGTTCATGAGATGCTGGAACCACACCCCGAACAGACAGATACCACCTGCCAGAACCGCCTGAACCAACTGCCGAGCACGCCAGAACCACCTGCTCGACTCACCGGTACCACCTCCCTGACATGCCAAAATCACCTGCTGGGTTTGCCAGAACCACTTGGCGGACACTCCGGAATCATCTGCCGGACATGCCGGAACCAGCTCTCAGACACACCAGAACCAAGTGCCGGAGACGCCGGAAGGACCTGCCGAGCATGCCGGAGCCACCTGCTGGACTCCCAGAAACACCTGCCGGACACGCCAAAATCACCTGCCGGGTATGCCAGAACCACCTGGCGGACACTACGGAATCACCTGCCAGCCATGGCGGAACCACCTCTGAGACGTGCCGGAAGCACGTGCCAGACACGCCGGAAACACCTACCGGACAGACCGGAACCACCTGCCGAGCACGCCGGAGCCACCTGTTCGACTCGCTGGAACCAACTGCCGGACAGGCCAATATCAACTGCTGGCTATGCCAGAACCACCTGGGGGACAGTCCGGGATCACCTGCCAGCCATGGCGGAACCACATCTCAGACGTACCAGAACCACCTGCCGGAGAAGCTGGAAACACGTCCTGGACAGACTGGAACCACGTGACGGCCATGCCTGAACCACCTGCCGAGCACGGCGGAACCACCTGCTGGACACGCCAAAATCACCTGCGGGCTACGCCAGAACCACTTGGGCGACTCTCCGAAATGACCTGCCGGGCATGTTGGAACCACCACTCAGACGTGCCAGAAGCACGTGGCGGACAGTCCGGAATCACCTGTTGGGCATACGCAACCACCTCTGACACGTACCAGAACCACGTGCCGTGCACGCCGGAACCACCTACCGGACAGACCGGAATCAACTTTTGGGCATGCCGGAACCACCAGTGAGATGTGCCAAAACACGTGCCGGAGACGCCGGAAGCACCTGCCGAGCACGTCGCAACCACCTGCTCAACTCGCCTGAACCACCTGCCGGACACGCCAAAATGACCTGCCCGCTACACCAGCACGACTTCGGGGACAAGCCGGAATCACGTGAGGGGCATGCCGGCACAGCCTCTCAGACTGAACCTCGTGCCGGACACCACAGAACCACCTGCCGGACAGACCGGAACCACCTGCCGGACACGCCGGTACCACCGGCTCGACGCGCCGGAACGACCGCTGGACATGCAAACTCACCTGCCGGCTACGCCGGAAACACTTGGCGAACACTCCGGAATCACCTGCCGGGCATGCCGGAACCACCTCTCAGATATGCCAGAACCACGTGCCAATGACCCCGGAAGCACCTGCCGAGCACGCCGGAACCACCTGCTCGACTCGCCAGAACCACCTGCCGGACACGCAAAAATCACCTGCCGGCTACGCCACAACCAGTCGGGGAACACTTCGGAATCACCTGCCGGGCTTGCTGGAACCACCTGCCGGTCATGCCAAAATCACCTGCCAACTACGCCAGTACCACTTGGCGGACACTGTGGAAACACCTGTCGGGCCGGCCGGAACCACATCTCAGACGTGCCAGAACCATGTGCATGAGATGCTGGAACCACACCCCGAACAGACGGAAAACACCTGCCAGACCCGTCTGAACAACCTGCCGAGCACGCCGGAGCCACCTGCTCGACTCGCCAGAACCACCTACCTGACATGCCCAAATCACCAGCCGGGTATGCCAGAACCACTTGGCGGACACTCCGGAATCATCTGCCGGACATGCCGGAACCAGCTCTCAGACACACCAGAACCACGTGCCGGAGACGCCGGAAGCACCTGCCGAGCATGCCGGAGCCACCAGCTCGACTCGCCAGAAACACCTGCCGGACACGCCAAAATCACCTGCCGGGTACGCCAGAACCACCTGGCGGACACTCCGAAATCACCTGTCGCGCATGCCGGAACCACCTCTCAGACGTGCCGGAAGCACGTGCCGGACACGCCGGAATCACCTACCGGACAGACCGGAACCACCTGCCGAGCACGCCGGAGCCCCCTGTTCGACTCGCTGGAACCACCTGCCGGACAGGCCAATATCAACTGCTGGCTATGCCAGAACCACCTGGGGGACGGTCCGGAATCACCTGCCAGCCCTGGCGGAACCACCTCTCAGACGTACCAGAACCACCTGCCGGAGAAGCTGGAAACACGTCCTGGACAGTCTGGAACCACCTGCCGGCCAAGCCTGAACCACCTGCCAAGCACAACGGAACAACCTGCCAGACACGCCAAAATCACCTGCGTGTTATGCCAGAACCACTTGGAGGACTCTCTGGGATGACCTGCCGGGCATGCCGGAACCACCTCTCAGACGTGCCAGAACCATGTGGCGGACAGTCCAGAATCACCTGTTGGGCATGCGCAACCACCGTTGAGACGTACCAGAACCACATGCCGTGCAGGCTGGAACCACCTACCGGACAGACCGGAATCACCTTTCGGGCATGCCGGAACCACCTGTCAGATGTGCCAGAAACACGTGCCGGAGACGCCGGAAGCACCTGTCGAGCACGTCGCAACCACCTGCTCAACTCGCCTGAACCACCTGCCGGACACGCCAAAATCACCTGCCCGCTACACCAGCACCACTTCGGGGACAAGCCGGAATCACGTGAGGGGCATGCCGGCACAGCCTCTCAGACTGAACCTCGTGCCGGACACCACAGAACCACCTGCCGGACAGACCGGAACCACCTGCCGGACACGCCGGAACCACCGGCTCGACCCGCCGGAACGACCGCTGGACATGCAAACTCACCTGCCGGCTACGCCGGAAACACTTGGCGAACAATCCGGAATCACCTGCCGGGCATGCCGGAACCACCTCTCAGATATGCCAGAACCACGTGCCAATGACCCCGGAAGCACCTGCCGAGCACGCCGGAACCACCTGCTCGACTCGCCAGAACCACCTGCCGGACACGCAGAAATCACCTGCCGGCTACGCCACAACCAGTTGGGGAACACTTCGGAATCACCTGCCGGGCTTGCTGGAACCACCTGCCGGTCATGCCAACATCACCTGCCAACTACGCCAGTACCACTTGGCAGACACTGTGGAAACACCTGTCGGGCCGGCCGGAACCACATCTCAGACGTGCCAGAACCATGTGCATGAGATGCTGGAACCACACCCCGAACAGACGGAAAACACCTGCCAGACAAGTTTGAATAACCTGCCGAGCACGCCGGAGCCACCTGCTCGACTCGCCGGAACCACCTACCTGACATGCCCAAATCACCTGCCCGCTACACCAGCACCACTTCGGGGTCAAACCGGAATCACGTGAGGGGCATGCCGGCACAGCCTCTCAGACTGAACCTCGTGCCGGACACCACAGAAACACCTGCCGGACAGACCGGAACCACCTGCCGGACACGCCGGAACCACCGGCTCGACCCGCCGGAACGACCGCTGGACATGCAAACTCACCTGCCGGCTACGCCGGAAACACTTGGCGAACACTCCGGAAGCACCTGCCGAGCACGCCGGAACCACCTGCTAAACTCGCCAGAACCACCTGCCGGACACGCAAAAATCACCTGCCGGCTATGCCACGACCAGTTGGGGAACACTTCGGAATCACCTGCTGGGCTTGCTGGAACAATCTGCCGGTCATGCCAAAATCACCTGCCAACTACGCCAGTACCACTTGGCGGACACTCCGGAATCATCTGCCGGACATGCCGGAACCAGCTCTCAGACACACCAGAACCAAGTGCCTGAGACGCCGGAAGCACCTGCCGAGCATGCCGGAGCCACCTGCTCGACTCGCCAGAAACACCTGCCGGACACGCCAAAATCACCTGCAGGGTAGGCCACAACCACCTGGCGGACACTACGGAATCACCAGCCGCGCATGCCGGAACCACCTCTCAGACGTGCCGGAAGCACGTGCCAGACACGCCGGAAACACCTACCGGACAGACCGGAACCACCTGCCAAGAACGCCGGAGCCACCTGTTCGACTCGCTGGAACCACCTGCCGGACAGGCCAATATCAACTGCTGGCTATGCCAAAACCACCTGGGGGACAGTCCGGGATCACCTGCCAGCCATGGCGGAACCACCTCTCAGACGTACCAGAACCACCTGCCGGAGAAGCTGGAAACACGTCCTGGACAGACTGGAACCACGTGACGGCCATGCCTGAACCACCTGCCGAGCACGGCGGAACCACCTGCCGGACGCGCCAAAATCACCTGCGGGCTACGCCAGAACCACTTGGACGACTCTCCGAAATGACCTGCCGGGCATGTTGGAACCACCTCTCAGACGTGCCAGAAGCACGTGGCGGACAGTCCGGAATCACCTGTTGGGCATACGCAACCACCTCTGACACGTACCAGAACCACGTGCCGTGCACGCCGGAACCACCTACCGGACAGACCGGAATCAAATTTTGGGCATGCCGGAACCACCAGTCAGATGTGCCAGAAACACATGCCGGAGACGCCGGAAGCACCTGTCGAGCACGTCGCAACCACCTGCTCAACTCGCCTGAACCACCTGCCGGACACGCCAAAATCACCTGCCCGCTACACCAGCACTTCGGGGACAAGCCGGAATCACGTGAGGGGCATGCCGGCACAGCCTCTCAGACTGAACCTCGTGCCGGACACCACAGAACCACCTGCCGGACAGACCGGAACCACCTGCCGGACACGCCGGAACCACCGGCTCGACCCGCCGGAACGACTGCTGGACGTGCAAAATCTCCTGCCGGCTATGCCGGAAACACTTGGCGAACACTCCGGAATCATCTGCTGGACATGGCGGAGCCAGCTCTCAGACACACCAGAACCACGTGCCGGAGACGCCGGAAGCACCTGCCGAGCATGCCGGAGCCACCTGCTCGACTCGCCAGAAACACCTGCCGGACACGCCAAAATCACCTGCCGGGTACGCCAGAACCACCTGGCGGACACTCCGAAACCACCTGTCGCGCATGCCGGAAGCACCTCTCAGACGTGCCGGAAGCACGTGCCGGACACGCCGGAATCACCTACCGGACAGACCGGAACCACCTGCTGAGCACGCCGGAGCCACCTGTTCAACTCGCTGGAACCACCTGCCGGACAGGCCAATATCAACTGCTGGCTATGCCAGAACCACCTGGGGGACGGTCCGGAATCACCTGCCAGCCATGGCGGAACCACCTCTCAGACGTACCAGAACCACGTGCCGTAGAAGCTGGAAACACGTCCTGGACAGTCTGGAACCACCTGCCGGGCAAGCACAACGGAACAACCTGCCAGACACGCCAAAATCACCTGCGTGTTATGCCAGAACCACTTGGAGGACTCTCTGGGATGACCTGCCGGGCATGCCGGAACCACCTCTCAGACGTGCCAGAACCATGTGGCGGACAGTCCGGAATCACCTGTTGGGCATGCGCAACCACCTCTGAGACGTACCAGAACCACATGCTGTGCAGGCTGGAACCACCTACAGGACAGACCGGAATCACCTTTCGTGCATGCCGGAACCACCTGTCAGATGTGCCAGAAACACGTGCCGGAGACGCCGGAAGCACCTGCCAAACACGTTGGAACCACCTGCTCAACTCGCCTGAACCACCTGCCGGACATGCCAAAATCACCTGCCGACTATGCCAGAACCACTTGGCGAACACTCCGGAATCACTTGCCGGGCATGCAGGAACCACCTCTCAGACATGCCAGAACCCCGTGCCAATGACCCCGGAAGCACCAGCCGAGCACGCCGGAACCACCTGCTCGACTCGCCAGAACCACCTTCCGATCACGCAAAAATCACCTGCCGGCTACGCCACAACCAGTTGGTGAACACTTTGGAATCACCTGCCAGGCTTGCTGGAACCACCTGCCGGTCATGCCAAAATCACCTGCCAACTACGCCAGAACCGCTTGGCGGACACTGCGGAAACACCTGTCGGGCCGGCTGGAACCACATCTCAGACGTGCCAGAAACGTGTTCATGAGATGCTGGAACCACACCCCGAACAGACGGATACCACCTGCCAGGACCGCCTGAACAACCTGATGAGCACGCCGGAACCACCTGCTCGACTCACCGGTACCACCTCCCTGACACGCCAAAATCACCTGCTGGGTATGCCAGAACCACTTGGCGGACACTCCGGAATCATCTGCCGGACATGCCGGAACCAGCTCTCAGACACACCAGAACCAAGTGCCGGAGACGCCGGAAGCACCTGCCGAGCATGCCGGAGCCACCTGCTCGACTCGCCAGAAACACCTGCCGGACACGCCAAAATCACCTGCCGGGTACTCCAGAACCACCGGGCGGACACTACGGAATCACCTGCCGCGCATGCCGGAACCACCTCTCAGACGTGCCGGAAGCACGTGCCGGAGACCCCGGAAACACCTGCCGGACAGACCGGAACCACCTGCCAAGAACGCAGGAGCCACCTGTTCGACTCGCTGGAACCACCTGCCGGACAGGCCAATATCAACTGCTGGCTATGCCAGAACCACCTGGGGGACAGTCCGGGATCACCTGCCAGCCATGGCGGAACCACCTCTCAGACGTACCAGAACCACCTGCCGGAGAAGCTGGAAACACGTCCTGGACAGACTGGAACCACGTGACGGCCATGCCTGAACCACCTGCCGAGCACGGCGGAACCACCTGCCGGACATGCCAAAATCACCTGCGGGCTACGCCAGAACCACTTGGACGACTCTCCGAAATGACCTGCCGGGCATGTTGGAACCAGCTCTCAGACGTGCCAGAAGCACGTGGTGGACAGTCCGGAATCACCTGTTGGGCATACGCAACCACCTCTGACACGTACCAGAACCACGTGCCGTGCACGCCGGAACCACCTACCGGACAGACCGGAATCAACTTTTGGGCATGCCGGAACCACCAGTGAGATGTGCCAGAAACACGTGCCGGAGACGCCGGAAGCACCTGCCGAGCACGTCGCAACCACCTGCTCAACTCGCCTGAACCACCTGCCGGACACGCCAAAATCACCTGCCCGCTACACCAGCACCACTTCGGGGACAAGCCGGAATCACGTGAGGGGCATGCCGGCACAGCCTCTCAGCCTGAACCTCGTGCCGGACACCACAGAACCACCTGCCGGACAGACAGGAACCACCTGCCGGACACGCCGGAACCACCGGCTCGACCCGCCGGAACGACCGCTGGACATGCAAAATCACCTGCCGGCTATGCCGGAAACACTTGGCGAACACTCCGGAATCACCTGCCGGGCATGCCGGAACCACCTCTCAGATATGCCAGAACCACGTGCCAATGACCCCGGAAGCACCTGCCGAGCACGCCGGAACCACCTGCTCGACTCGCCAGAACCACCTGCCGGACACGCAGAAATCACCTGCCGGCTACGCCACAACCAGTTGGGGAACACTTCGGAATCACCTGCCGGGCTTGCTGGAACCACCTGCCGGTCATGCCAAAATCACCTGCCAACTACGCCAGTACCACTTGGCGGACACTGTGGAAACACCTGTCGGGCCGGCCGGAACCACATCTCAGACGTGCCAGAACCATGTGCATGAGATGCTCGAACCACACCCCGAACAGACGGAAAACACCTGCCAGACCCGTCTGAACAACCTGCCGAGCACGCCGGAGCCACCTGCTCGACTCGCTGGAACCACCTACCTGACATGCCCAAATCACCAGCCGGGTATGCCAGAACCACTTGGCGGACACTCCGGAATCATCTGCCGGACATGCCGCAGCCAGCTCTCAGACACACCAGAACCACGTGCCGGAGACGCCGGAAGCACCTGCCGAGCATGCCAGAGCCACATGCTCGACTTGCCTGAAACACCTGCCGGACACGCGAAAATCACCTGCCGGGTACGCCAGAACCACCTGGCGGACACTCCGAAATCACCTGTCGCGCATGCCGGAACCACCTCTCAGACGTGCCGGAAGCACATGCCGGGCACGCCGGAATCACCTACCGGACAGACCGGAACCACCTGCCGAGCACGCCGGAGCCACCTGTTCGACTCGCTGGAACCACCTGACGGACAAGCCAATGTCAACTGCTGGCTATGCCAGAACCACCTGGGTGACGGTCCGGAATCACCTGCCAGCCATGGCGGAACCACCTCTCAGACGTACCAGAACCACCTGCCGGAGAAGCTGGAAACACGTCCTGGACAGTCTGGAACCACCTGCCGGCCAAGCCTGAACCACCTGCCAAGCACAACGGAACAACCTGCCAGACACGCCAAAATCACCTGCGTGTTATGCCAGAACCACTTGGAGGACTCTCTGGGATGACCTGCCGGGCATGCCGGAACCACCTCTCAGACGTGCCAGAACCAAATTCCGGACACTCCGGTATCACCTGCCGGGCATGCCAGAACAACCTCTCAGAGGTGCCAGAACCAAATGCCGGAGACTCCGGAATCACCTGCCCGGCATGCCGGAACCACCTGCTGGACATGCCGGAATCACCTGCCGGACATGCCGGAACCACCAGCTCGACTCGCCGGAACCATTGTCGTCCATGCAATATCACCTGATGGCTACGCCAGAACCACTTGGCGAACACTCCGGAATCACCTGCCGGGCATGGCGGAACCACCTCTCAGACATGCCGGAACCACATGCCAATGACACCGGAAGCACCTGCCGAGCACGCCAGAACCACCTGCTCGACTCGCCAAAACCTCCTGCTGGACACGCCAAAATCACCTGCCGGCTATGCCACAACCATTTGGTGAACTCTTCGGAATCACCTGCCGGGCTGGCTGGAACAACCTGCCGGTCACACCAACATCACCTGCCAGCTATGCCAGAACCACTTGGCGGACACCATGGAAACACCTGTCGGGCCGGCCGGAACCACCTATCAGACGTGCCGGAACCATGTGCCTGAGATGCCGGAACCACACCCCGAACAGACCGAAACCACCTGCCAGACCCGCCTGAACCACCTGCCGAGCACGCCGGAACCACCTACTCGACTCGCTGGAACCACCTACCTGACACGCTAAAATCACCTGCCGGGTATGCCACAACCACTTGGTGGACACTCCAGAATCATCTGCCGGACATGCCAGAACCAGCTCTCAGACACACCAGAACCACGTGCCAGACACGCCGGAAGCACCTGCTGAGCATGCCTGAGCCAAATGCTCGACTTGCCAGAAACACCTGCCAGACACGCCAAAATCACCGGGTACCCCAGAACCACGTGGCGGACACTCCGGAATCACCTGTCGGGCATGCCGGAACCAACTCTCAGACGTGCCAGAACCTCGTGCCGGACACGCCAGAACCACCTGCCGGACAGTCCGGAAACACATGCTGGACACGCCGGAACCACCAGCTCGACTCGCCGGAACCACCACCGGACATGCAAAATGACCTGCCGACTACGCCAGAAAAACTTGGCGAACACTCCGGAATCACATGTCGGGCATGCCGGAACCACCTCTCAGACGTGCCAAAACCACATGCCGGACACTGCGAAATCACCTGCCCGGAATGCCGGAACCACCTGCTGGACATGCCGGAACCACCTCTCAGACTTGCCAGAACCATGTTCCGGACACGCCGGTACGACCTGTCGAGTATGCCGGAACCACCTGATCCACTCCCCAGAACCACCTGCTGGACACGCCAGAATCACATGCCGACTACGCCAGAACCACTCGGCAGACACTCTGGAACCACCTGCCGGGCATGCCTGAACCACCTCTCAGAGGTGCCAGAACCACATGCCGGACACTCCGGAATCACCTGCCGGGCATGCCGGAACCATCTCTCAGACGTGCCAGAACCATGTTCCGGACACGCCGGTACCACCTGCCGAGCTCGCCGGAACCACCTGCTGGACACGCGCAAATCACCTGCCGGCTACGCCAGAACCACTCGGCAGACACTCCGGAATCACCTGCCGGGCTGCCTGGAACCACCTGCCGGTCATGCCAACATGACCTTTCAGCTACCCCAGAACCACTTGGCGGACACTCCGGAAACAACTGTCGGGCCGGCCGGAACCACCTCTCAGACGTGCCAGAACCAGGTGCCTGAGATGACGGAACCACTCCCCTAACAGACCGAAACCACCTGCCAGACCCGCCTGAACCCCCTGGCGAGCACGCCTGATCCACCTGCTCAACTAGCCGGAACTACCTTCCTGACACGCCAAAATCACCTGCCAGGTCTACCAGAACCACTTGGTGGACACTCCGGAATCGTCTGCCGGACATGCCAGAACCAGCTCTCAGACACACCAGAACCACGTGCCAGAGACGCCAGAAGCACCAGCTGAGCATGCCTGAGCCACCTGCTCGACTCGCAAGAAACACCTGTCGGACATGCCAAAATCACCTGCCGGGTTTGCCAGAATCAGCTGATCCACTCCCCAGAACCACCTAGTGGACACGCCAAAATCAACTGCCGGCTACGCCAGAACCACTCGGCAGACGCTCCGGAATCACATGCCAGGCATTCCGGAACCACCTCTCCGAGGTGCCAGAAGCAAATGCCGGACACTCCGGTATCACCTGCCGGGCATGCCGGAACCATCTCTCAGAGGTGCCAGAACCACATGCCGGACACTCCGGAATCACCTGCAGGGCATGCCGGAACCAACTCTCAGACGTGCCAGAACCTCGTGCCGGTCACGGCAGAACCACCTGCCAGACAGACCGGAAACACCTGCTGGACACGCCGGAACCACCGGCTCGACTCGCCAGAACCACCGCCGGACATGCAAAATGACCTGCCGGCTACGCCAGAACCACTTGGCGAACACTCCGGAATCACCTGTCGGGCATGCCGGAACCATCTCTCAGACGTGCCAGAACCATGTTCCGGACATGCCGGAACCACCTGCCGAGCTCGCCGGAACCAGCTGCTGGACACGCCAGAACCACTCTGCAGACACTCCGGAATCGCATGCCAGGCATTCCGGAACCACCTCTCAGAGGAGCCAGAAGCAAATGCCGGACACTCCGGTATCACCTGCCGGGCATGCCGGAACCACCTCTCAGAGGTGCCATAACCACATGCCGGACACTCCGGAATCACCTGCCGGGCATGCCGGAACCACCTGCTGGACATGCCGGAACCACCGTCTCGACTCGCCGGAACCATTGTCGGACATGCAAAATCACCTGCCGGCTACGCCAGAACCACTTGGCAAACACTCCGGAATCAGCTGTCGGGCATGCCAGAACCACCTCTCAGACTTGCCAGAACCATGTTCCGGACTCGCCGGTACCACCTGCCGAGTATGCCGGAACCACCTGATCCACTCCCCAGAACCACGTGGTGGACACGCCAAAATCACCTGCCGGCTACCCCAGAACCACGCGGCAGACACTCCGGAATCACCTGCCGGGCTGGCTGGAACCACCTGCCGGTCACGCCAACATCACCTTTCAGCTACGCCAGAACCACTTGGCGGACACTCCGGAAACACCTGCTCAACTAGCCGGAACCACCTTCCTGACACGCCAAAATCACCTGCCAGGTATACAAGAACTACTTGGTGGACACTCCGGAATCATTTGCCGGACATGCCAGAACCAGCTCTGAGACACACCAGAACCACGTGCCAGAGACGCCGGAAGCACCAGCAGAGCATGCCTGAGCCACCTGCTCGACTCGCAGGAAACACCTGTCCGACATGCCAAAACCACCTGCCGGGTACGCCAGAAACACTTGGCGGACACTCCGGAATCACCTGTCGGGCATGCCAGAACCACCTCTCAGACCTGCCATATCCATGTTCTGCACACGCCGGTACCACCTGCCGAGTATGCCGGAACCACCTGATCCACTCCCCAGAACCACCTAGTGGACACGCCAAAATCAACTGCCAGCTACGCCAGAAGCACTCGGCAGACACTCCGGAATAACATGCCAGGCATTCTGGAACCACCTCTCAGAGGTGCCAGAACCACATGCCGGACACTCCGGAATCACCTGCCTGGCATCCCGGAACCATCTCTCAGACGTGCCACAACCACGTGCCAGAGAGACCGGAAGCACCTGACGAGCTCGCCGGAACAACCTGCTGGACATGCCAGAACCACCTGCCTCACAGGCCAAAATCATATGCTGGATACGCCAAAACCACTTGGCGGACACTCCAGAATCACCTGCCGGGCATGAAAGCAGAACCTCTCAGAAGTGCCAGAAGCACGTGCTGGAAAGGCCGGAACCATCTCCTGGACAGACCGGAAACACAGGAAACACTCGCCGGAACCACCTGCTTGACTCACCGGTCCCACCTGCCGGACACACCAAAATCACCTGCCCGCTACACCAGAACCACTTGGCGGACAAGCCGGAATCACGTGAAGTGCATGGCGACACAACCTCTCAGACGTGCCAGAACCTCGTGCCGGACACACCAGAACCACCTGCTGGACAGACCGGAACCACCTGCCGGAAATGCCGGAACCACCGGCTCCACTCGCCGGAACCATTTCCGGACATGCAAATCACCTGCCGGCTACGCCAGAACCACTTGGCGAACACTCTGAAATCACCTGCCGGGCATGGCGGAACCACCTCTCAGACATGCCGGAACCACATGCCAATGACAGCGGAATCACCTGCCGAGCACGCCAGAACCACCTGCTGGACACGCCAAAATCACCTGCCGGCTACGCCACAACCATTTGGTAACACTTTGGAATCACCTGCCGGGCTGGCTGGAACCACCTGCCGGTAACGCCAACATCACCTGCCAGCTATGCCAGAACCACTTGGCGGACACCATGGAAACACCTGTCGGGCCGGCCGGAACCACCTATCAGACGTGCCAGAACCATGTGCCTGAGATGCCGGAACCACAACCCGAACAGACCGAAACCACCTGCCAGACACGCCTGAACAACCTGCCGAGCACGCCGGAACCACCTACTCGACGCGCCGGAACCACCTATCTGACACGCCAAAATCACCTTCCGGGAATGCCACAACCACTTGGTGGACACTACGGAATCATCTGCCGGACATGCCAGAACCAGCCCTCAGACACACCAGAACCACGTGCCAGACACGCCGGAAGCACCTGCTGATCATCCCTGAGCCAAATGCTCGACTTGCAAGAAATACCTGCCAGACACGCCAAAATCACCTGCCGGGTATGCAAGAACCACGTGGCGGACACTCCGGAATCACCTGCCCGGCATGCCGGAACCATCTCTCACACGTGCCAGAACCATGTTCCGGACACGCTGGTACCACCTGCCGAGCTCGCCGGAACCACCTGCTGGACACGCCAAAATCACCTGCCGGCTACGCCAGAACCACTCGGCAGACACTCCGGAATCACCTGCCGGGCTGGCTGGAACCACCTTCCGGTCACGCCAACATCACCTTTCAGCTACGCCAGAACCACTTGGCGGACACTCCGGAAACACCTCTCCGGCCGGCCGGAACCACCTCTCAGACGTGCCAGAACCATGTGCCTGAGATGCCGGAACCACTCCCCGAACAGACCGAAACCACCTGCCAGACCCGCCTGAATCCCCTGGCGAGCACGCCTGATCCACCTGCTCAGCTAGCCGGAACCACCTTCCTGACACGCCAAAATCACCTGCCAGGTATACCAGAACCACTTGGTGGACACTCCGGAATCATCTGCCGGACATGCCAGAACCAGCTCTCAGACACACCAGAACCATGTGCCAGAGACGCCGGAAGCACCAGCTGAGCATGCCTGAGCCACCTGCTCGACTCGCAAGAAACACCTGTCGGACATGCTAAAATCACCTGCTGGGTACGCCAGAAACACTTGGCGGACGCTCCGGAATCACCTGTCGGGCGTGCCGGAACCACCTCTCCGACGTGCCAGAACCATGTGCCTGAGATGCCGGAACCACTCCCCGAACAGACCGAAACCACCTGCCAGACCCGCCTAAACCCCCTGGCGAGCACGCCTGATCCACCTGCTCAACTAGCTGGAACCGCCGTCCTGACACGCCAAAATCACCTGCCGGCTACGCCACAACCATTTGGTGAACTCTTCGGAATCACCTCCCGGGCTGGCTCCAGAACCACTCGGCAGACACTCCGGAACCACCTGCCGGGCATGGCGGAATCACCTCTCAGACATGCCGGAACCTCATGCCAATGACACCGGAAGCAGCTGCCGAGCACGCCAGAACCACCTGCTCGACTCGCCAAAACCACCCGCTGGACACACCAAAATCACCTGCCGGCTACGCCACAACCATTTGGTGAACTCTTCGGAATCGCCTGCCGGGCTTTCTGGAACCACCTGCCGGTCACGCCAACATCACCTGCCAGCTATGCCAGAACCACTTGGCGGACACCATGGAAACACCTGTCGGGCCGGCCGGAACCACTTCTCAGACGTGCCAGAACCATGTGCCTGAGATGCTGGAACCACTCCCCGAACAGACCAAAACCACCTGCCAGACCTGCCTGAACCCCCTTGCGAGCACGCCTGATCCACCTGCTCAACTAGCCGGAACCAACTTCCTGACACGCCAAAATCACCTGCCAGGTATACCAGAACCACTTGGTGGACACTCCGGAATCATCTGCCGGACATGCCAGAACCAGCTCTCAGACACACCAGAACAACGTGCCAGAGACGCCGGAAGCACCAGCTGAGCATGCCTGAGCCACCTGCTCGACTCGCAAGATACACCTGTCGGACATGCCAAAATGACCTGCTTGGTACGCCAGAAACACTTGGCGGACGCTCCGGAATCACCTGTCGGTCATGCCGGAACCACCTCTCAGACATGCCAGAACCATGTTCTGGACACGCCGGTAGCACCTGCCAAGTATGCCGGAACCAGCTGATCCACTCCCCAGAACCACCTAGTGGACACGCCAAAATCAACTGCCGGCTACGCCAGAACCACTCGGCAGACGCTCCGGAATCACATGCCAGGCATTCCGGAACGACCTCTCAGAGGTGCCAGAACCAAATGCCGGACACTCCGGAATCACCTGCCGGGCATGCCGGAACCACCTCTCAGAGGTGCCAGAACCACATGCCGGACACTCCGGAATCACCTGCCGGGCATGCTGTAACCACGTGCTGGACAAGCCGGAACCACCTGCCGGACATGCCGGAACCACCTGCCGGACATGCCGGAACCAGTGGCTCGACTCGCCAAAACCACCTGCTGGACACGCCCAAATCACCTGCCGGGTACGCCAGAACCACTCGGCAGACACTCCGGAATCACCTGCCGGGCTTGCTGGAACCACCTGCCGGTCACGCCAACATCACCTGCCGGCTACGCCAGAACCACTTGGCGAGCACTCCGGAAGCACCTGCCGAGCACGCCGGAACCACCTGCTCAACTCGTCTGAACCACCTGCCGGACATGCCAAAATCACCTTCCGGCTACGCCAAAACCACTTTGTGGACTCTCTGGAATCACGTGCCTGGCATCATAGAACCACCTCTCAGACGTGCCGGAACAACGTGCCGGACACACCGGATACCCCTCCCCGTAAGACCGGAACCACCTCTCAGAAGTGCCAGAAGCACGTGCCGGAGACGCCGGAAGAACCTGCCTAGCACGTCGGAACCACCTGCTGAAGTCGCCTGAACCACCTGCGGGACACGCCAAAATCACCTGCCGGCTATGCCAGAACCACTCAGCAGACACTCCGGAATCACATGCCAGGCATTCCGGATCCACGTCTCAGAGGTGCCAGAACCACATGCCATACACTCTGCAGTCACCTGCCGGGCATGCCGGAACCACCTCTCAGACGTGCCAGAACCATTTGCCGGACACGCCGGAACCACCTGCCGAGTATGCCGGAAACACCTGCTCCACTCCCCAGAACCACCTGCTGGACACGCCAAAATCACCTGCCGGCTATGCCAGAACCGCTCGGCAGACACTCCGGAACCACCTCCAGGACAGACGGAACCACCTGCCGGACATGCCGGAACCACCTGCTTGACTCGCCAGAACCACCTGCCGGACACGCCAGAATCACCACCGGCTACGCTACAACCACTTGTCGGACACTCTGGAATCACCTGCCGGGCATGCTGGAACCACCTCTCAGAGGTGCCACAACCACATGCCGGAGACAGCGGAAGCACCTTCCGAGAATGCCGGAAGTGCCTGATCCACTCCCCAGAACCACCTGCCAGACACGCCAAAATCACCTGCCGGGTACGCCAGAACCACGTGGCGGACACTCTGGAATCACCTGTCGGGCATGCCGGAACCAACTCTCAGACGTGCCAGAACCTCGTGCCGGACACGCCAGAACCACCTGCCCGACAGACCGGAAACACCTGCTGGACACGCCGGAACCACCGGCTCGACTCGCCGGAACCACCGCCGGACATGCAAAATGACCTGCTGGCTATGCCAGAACCACTTGGCGAACACTCCGGAATCACCTCTAGGGCATGCCGGAACCACCTCTCAGACTTGCCGGAACCATGATCCGGACACGCCGGTACCACCTGCCGAGTATGCCGGAACACCTGATCAACTCCCCAGACCACCTGCTGGACACGCCAGAATCACCTGCCGGCTACGCCAGAACCACTCTGCAGACACTCCGGAAACACCTGCCTGGCATGCCGGAACCATCTCTCAGACGTGCCAGAACCATGTTCCGGACACGCCGGTACCACCTGCCGAGCTCGCCGGAGCCACCTGCTGGACACGCCAAATTCACCTGCCGGCTACGCCAGAACCACTCGGCAGACACTCCGGAATCACCTGCCGGGCTGGCTGGAACCACCTTCCGGTCACGCCAACATCACCTTTCAGCTACGCCAGAACCACTTGGCGGACACTCCGGAAACACCTGTCGGGCCGGCCGGAACCACCTCTCAGACGTGTTCAGAACCATGTGCCTGAGATGCCGGAACCACTCCCCGAACAGACCGAAACCACCTGCCAGACCCGCCTGAACCCCCTGGCGAGCACGCCTGATCCACCTGCTCAACTAGCCGGAACCACCTTCCTGACACGCCAAAATCACCTGCCAGGTCTACCAGAACCACTTGGTGGACACTCCGGAATCGTCTGCCGGACATGCCAGAACCAGCTCTCAGACACACCAGAACCACGAGCCAGAGACGCCGGAAGCACCAGCTGAGCATGCCTGAGCCACCTGCTCGACTAGCAAGAAACACCTGTCGGACATGCAAAAATCACCAGCCGGGTACGCCAGAACCACGTGGCAGACACTTCAGTATCACCTGTCGGGCATGCCGGAACGACCTCTCAGAGGTTCCCGAACCACATGCCGGACACTCCGGAATCACCTGCCAGGCATGCCGGCACCATCTCTCAGACTTGCCAGAACCATGTTCCGGACACACCAGTACCACCTGTCGAGCTCGCCGGAACCACTTGCTGGACACGCCAAAATCACCTGCTGGCTATGCCAGAACCACTCGGAAGACACTCCGGAATCACCTGCCGGGCTTGCTGGAACCACCTGCTGGTCACGCCAACATCACATTTCAGCTACGCCATAACCACTTGGCGGACACTCCAGAAACTCCTGTCGGGCCGGCCGGAACCACCTGTCAGACGTGCCAGAACCATGTGCCTGAGATGCCGGAACCACTCCCCGAACAGACCGAAACCACCTGCCAGACCCGCCTGAACAACCTGCCGAGCACGCCGGAACCACCTACTCGACTCGCCTGAACCACCTACCTGACACGCTAAAATCACCTGCCGGGTATGCCACAACCACTTGGTGGACACTCCGGAATCATCTGCCGGACATGCCAGAACCAGCTCTCAGACACAGCAGAACCACGTGCCAGAGACGCCGGAAGCACCAGCTGAGCATGCCTGAGCCACCTGCTCGACTCGCAAGAAACACCTGTCGGACATGCCAAAATCACCTGCCGGGTATGCCAGAAACACTTGGCGGACACTCCGGAATCACCTGTCGGGCATTCCGGAACCATCTCTCAGACTTGCCAGAACCATGTTTTGGACACTCCGGTACCACCTGCCGAGTATGCCGGAACCAGCTGATCCACTCCCCAGAACCACCTAGTGGACACGCCAAAATAAACTGCCGGCTACGCCAGAACCACTCTTCAGACACTCCGGAATCACATGCCAGGCATTCCGGAACCACCTCTCAGAGGTGCCAGAACCACATGCCGGAGACTCCGGAATCACCTGCCGGGCATGCCGGAACCACCTCTCATATGTGCCAGAACCATATGCCGGACACTCCGGAATCACCTGTTGGGCATGCCGGAACGACCTCTCAGAGGTGCCCGAACCACATGCCGGAGACTCCAGAATCACCTGCCGGGAATGCCGGAACCATGTGTCACACGTGCCACAACCACGTGCCGGAGAGACTGGAAGTACCTGCAGAGCTCGCCGGAACCACCTGCCTGACAGGCCAAAATCATATGCCAGCTACGCCAAAACCACTTGGTGGAAACTCCCGAATCACCTTGAGGGTATGCCGGAACCACGTCATGGACAGACTGCAAAAACCTGCCGGACCTGCCTGAACCACCTGCCGAGCACACTGGAACCACCTGTTCGACTCACCAGAGCCACCTGCCGGACACACCAGAAACACCTGCGGGTTACGCCAGAACCACTTGGAGGACTCACCGGGATCACCTGGCGGGCATGCTGGAACCACCTCTCAGACGTGCCAGAAGCATGTGCCGGACATCCCAGAACCACCTGCCGAGCTCGCCGGAACCACCTGCTGTACATGCCGGAACCACCTGCCTGAAAGGCCAAAATCACCTGCCGGCTATGCCAAAACCACTTGGCAGACACTCCAGAATCACCTGCCGGGCATGCCAGCACAGCCACTCAGAAGTTCCAGAAGCACGTGCCGGACAGGCCGGAACCATCTCCCGGACAGACCAGAAACACAGGAAACACTCGCCGGAACCACCTGCTTGACTCACCAGTACCACCTGATGGACACGCCAAAATCACCTGCCGTCTATCCCAGAATCACACGGCCGACACTCTGGAACCACCTCCAGGATAGACCGGAACCACCTGACGGACAAGCCGGAACCACCTGCTTGACTCACCAGAACCACCTGACGGACACGCCGAAATCACCAGCCGGCTATGCCACAACCACTTGTCAGACACTCCGGAATCACCTGCCGGGCATGCTGGAACCACCTCTCAGAGGTGCCAAAAACACATGCCGGAGACAGCCGAAGCACCTGCCGAGAATGCCGGAAGTTCCGGATCCACTCCACAGAACCACCTGCAGTACACGCCAAAATCACCTGCAGGCAACGCCAGAACCACTCGGCAGAAAACTCTGGAACCACCTGCAGGACAGACCGGAACCACCTGCCGGACACGCCGGGACCTCCTGCTTGACTCACCTGTCTCACCTCATGGACACGCCCAAATCACCTGCCCGCTACATCAGAACCACTTGGTGGACAAGCTGGAATCACGTGAAGGGCATGCTGACACAACCTCTCAGACGTGCCAGAACCTCGTGCTGGACACCCCAGAACCACCTGCCGTACAGACCGGAACCACCTGCCGGACACGCCGGAACCACCGGCTTGAGTCGCCGGAATCACCACCGGACATGCAAAATCACCTGCCAGCTACGCCAGAACCACGTGGCGAACACTCTGGAATCACCCGCCGGGCATGCCGCAACGACCTCTCAGACATGCCACAACCACATGCCAATGACACCGGAAGCACCTGCCGAGCACGCCGGAACCACCTGCTCGACTCGCCAGAACCACCTGCCAGACACACCAAAATCACCTGTCGGCTACGCCGCATCCAGTTGGTGAACACTTCGGAATCACCTGCCGGGCTGGCTGGAACCTCCTGCCGGTCATGCCAACATCACCTGCCAGCTACGCCAGAACCACTTGGCGGACACGCCAAAATCACCTACCAGCTACGCCACAACCAGTTGGTGAACACTTCGGAATCACCTGCCGTTCTGTCTGGAACCTCCTGCCGGTCATGCCAACATCACCTGCCAGCTACGCCAGAACCACTTGGCGGACACTCCGGAAACACCTCTCAGACGTGCCAGAACCATGTGCCTGAGATGCCAGAACCACACCCCGAACAGACCGAAACCACCTGCCAGACCCGTCTGAACCACCTGCCGAGCACGCCAGATCCACCTGCTGAGCATGCCGGAACAACCTGCTCGACTCGCTGGAGCCACCTGCCGGACATGCCAAAATCAGCTGCCGGCTATGCCAGAACCACTTGCCGGACACTCCAAAATCACCTGTCTGGCGTGCCGGAACCACCTCTCATACGTACCAGAACCACGTGCAGGAGACGCCGGAAGCACCTGCCAAGCATGCCAGAACCACCTGATCCACTCCCCAGAACCACCTGCTGGACCCGCCTGAACCACCTGCCAGCTACGCGGGAACCACTTGGCGGACACTCCGCAATCACCTGCCGTGCATGCCGGAACCACCCCTCAGACGTGCCTGAAAAACGTGCCGGACACGCCGGAACCACCTCCCGGACTAACCGGAACCACATTTCGGACATTCCTGAACCACATTACGAGCACGCTGGAACCACCTGCTCGACTCGCTGGAACCATCTGCTGGATACACCAAAATCACCTGCCGGCTACGCCAGAACCACTTGCCGACACTCCGGAATAACCTGCCATTCATCCTGGAACCGCCCCTCAGATGTGCCAGAACCAGGTGCTGGACGCCCCGGACCACTTCCGTGAAAGACTGTAACCACCTGCTGAGCATTCTGGAAACACCTGCTCGACTCCCGGGAACCGCCACTGGGGAAACTGTCATAGAAATGCAGGTAAAACGGCCTTTCTTGCCAGCCCTTAACTCGACACTTTAGAACTTCTGCTTCTGTCACAATTGCACCTTGCCAACCCGGCTCAGACGAAATGCCTACATCTTCCCCTGAAGCAACTGGGCTGACTCCCAAATGATTGAGCGTCCACATGCTTAGGAGGCGATAGACTGCACGCCTTTTTCCAACCACCATTGTGCACTGCTGGAGAGAGTGTCGGAAAGCAGCTATGTCAGAAAGACCCCTTTGCTCTCAGCCGTGCCCTCCATTGCTCTAGACGTGGAATGCACAATGCACTGGCTCCCGCCCTCAAGGGGCGACAAGCCACAGACCACCTTGCTTCCATCTCTTTAGGAAGCTGAGAAGGAATTCGCTTGCAACAGTGATCTTACAGAGTCCAGGGAACATCTCATACAAAGGCAGCTGAAACGCCGTTTCTTTTCCGCCCTTAACTTGCCGATTTGGAACTTCTGTTTCTGCCACATTTCCACCTTGCCATCCGGGCTCCGATGAAATGCCTACATCTTCCCCTTCAGCAACGGGGACGAGGCCCATATGACTGTGCTTCCACATGCTTAAGAGGAGAGAGACAGGCTTTTTACAATCACGATTGTGCACTGGTGGAGAGAGTGTCAGAAAGCACCTATGTCAGAAAGGTCCCTTTGATCTCAGCCATGCCCTGAATTGCTGTAGAGGAGGAAGGCACAATGCACTGCCTCTGGCTCCACCCCTCAATGGCAGACGAACCACACACCTTCTTGCGTCCAGCTCTTTAGGACGCTGAGAAAGAGCTCGCATTCCATAGTGCTCTTAGAGCGTCCAGGGAACATCTCATACAAAGGCAGCTGAACGCCGTTTCTTCCAGCACTTCACTCGCCGATCTGGAACATCTGCATGTGCCACATTTCCACCTTGTCAAGCCGGCTCAGACGAAATGCCTACAACTTCCCCTTAAGCAATGAGGACGAGGCCCGAATGATTGTGGTTCCACCTGCTTAGTAGGAGAGAGACAATAGGCTGTTAACCAACCGCCCTTGAGCAATGGTTGGGGGAGTGTCAGAAAGCACCAATGTCAGAAAGGGCCCTTTGCTCTCAGCCGTGCCCTCCATTGCTCTAGAGGTGGAGGGCACAAAGCACTGCCTCCATCCTTCAATTGGAGACAAGCCATAAACTGTCTTGCCTCCAGCTCTTTAGGAAGCTGACAAACAACTCGCTTTCCACAGTCCTGTTACAGCAGACCAGGGAACTTCTCATACAAAGGCAGCTCAAATGGCATTTCTTCCCAGCCCTTCACTCGCAGCTTTAGGACTTCTGCTTCTGCCGCAATTCCACCTTGCCAACCCGGCTCAGACGAAATGACTACATCTTCCCCTGAAGCAACTGGGCTGACTCCCAAATGATTGAGCGTCCACATGCTTAGGAGGCGATAGACTGCACGCCTTTTTCCAACCACCATTGTGCACTGCTGGAGAGAGTGTCGGAAAGCAGCTATGTCAGAAAGACCCCTTTGCTCTCAGCCGTGCCCTCCATTGCTCTAGACGTGGAATGCACAATGCACTGGCTCCCGCCCTCAAGGGGCGACAAGCCACAGACCACCTTGCTTCCATCTCTTTAGGAAGCTGAGAAGGAATTCTCTTGCAACAGTGATCTTACAGATTCCAGGGAACATCTCATACAAAGGCAGCTGAAACGCCGTTTCTTTTCCGCCCTTAACTTGCCGATTTGGAACTTCTGTTTCTGCCACATTTCCACCTTGCCATCCGGGCTCCGACGAAATGCCTACATCTTCCCCTTCAGCAACGGGGACGAGGCCCATATGACTGTGCTTCCACATGCTTAAGAGGAGAGAGACAGGCTTTTTACAATCACGATTGTGCACTGGTGGAGAGAGTGTCAGAAAGCACCTATGTCAGAAAGGTCCCTTTGATCTCAGCCATGCCCTGAATTGCTGTAGAGGAGGAAGGCACAATGCACTGCCTCTGGCTCCACCCCTCAATGGCAGACGAACCACACACCTTCTTGCGTCCAGCTCTTTAGGACGCTGAGAAAGAGCTCGCATTCCATAGTGCTCTTAGAGCGTCCAGGGA
Organism: Equus caballus; assembly: GCF_041296265.1. Lineage (NCBI taxonomy): Eukaryota > Metazoa > Chordata > Mammalia > Perissodactyla > Equidae > Equus > Equus caballus. The sequence continues at coordinate 8,998,756 of NC_091700.1, read as the reverse complement.
ACATCTCATACAAAGGCAGCTGAACGCCGTTTCTTCCAGCACTTCACTCGCCGATCTGGAACATCTGCATGTGCCACATTTCCACCTTGTCAAGCCGGCTCAGACGAAATGCCTACAACTTCCCCTTAAGCAATGAGGACGAGGCCCGAATGATTGTGGTTCCACCTGCTTAGTAGGAGAGAGACAATAGGCTGTTAACCAACCGCCCTTGAGCAATGGTTGGGGGAGTGTCAGAAAGCACCAATGTCAGAAAGGGCCCTTTGCTCTCAGCCGTGCCCTCCATTGCTCTAGAGGTGGAGGGCACAAAGCACTGCCTCCATCCTTCAATTGGAGACAAGCCATAAACTGTCTTGCCTCCAGCTCTTTAGGAAGCTGACAAACAACTCGCTTTCCACAGTCCTGTTACAGCAGACCAGGGAACTTCTCATACAAAGGCAGCTCAAATGGCATTTCTTCCCAGCCCTTCACTCGCAGCTTTAGGACTTCTGCTTCTGCCGCAATTCCACCTTGCCAACCCGGCTCAGACGAAATGACTACATCTTCCCCTGAAGCAACTGGGCTGACTCCCAAATGATTGAGCGTCCACATGCTTAGGAGGCGATAGACTGCACGCCTTTTTCCAACCACCATTGCGCACTGCTGGAGAGAGTGTCGGAAAGCAGCTATGTCAGAAAGACCCCTTTGCTCTCAGACGTGCCCTTCATTGCTCTAGACGTGGGATGCACAATGCACTGGCTCCCCCCCTCAAGGGGTGACAATCCAGCGACCATCTTCCTTCCATCTCTTTAGGAAGCTGAGCAAGAGCTCGATTTCAACAGTGCTCTTTCTGTGTCCTGGCAACATCTCATACAAAGGCAGCTGATATGCCATTTCTTTTCAGCGCTTAACTCGCAGATTTGGAACTTCTGCTCCTGCCACATTTCCACCTTGCCAACCCGGCTCACACGAAATGTCTACCTCTTCCCCTTCAGCACTGGGGACGAGGCCCAGATGACTGTGCTTCCGCATGCTTAGCAGGAGCAGACAATAGGCTTTATGCAAACCGCCATTGTGCACTGGGTCAGAGAGTGTCAGAATGCACCTATGTCAGAAAGGGCCATTTGTTCTCAGCCGTGCCCTCCATTGCTCTAGAGGTGGAAGGCACAAAGCACTGCCTCCATCCTTCAATTGGAGACAAGCCAGCAACTGTCCTGCTTCCAGCTCTTTAGGAAGCTGGGAAAGCACTCGCATTCCACAGTGCTCTTACAGCGTCCTGGGAACGTCTCATACAAAGGCAGCTGAACACCGTGTCTTTTCAGCCCTTAACTCACCAATCTGCAACATCTGCTTATGCCGCATTTCCACCTTGCCAACCCGGCTCAGACGAAATGCCTACATCTTCCCCTCAAGCGACTGTGCTGATTCCCAAATGATTGAGCATCCACATGCTTAGGAGGCGATAAACTGCATGCCTCTTTCCAACCACCATTTTACACTGCTTAGAGAGCGTCGGAAAGCAGCTATGTCAGAAAGGCCCCTTTGCTCTCAGCCATGCCCTCCATTGCTCTTGAGGTGGAAGGCACAAGGCACTGGTTCTGGATCCACACCTCAATGGGAGACAAACCACATCTTGGACTGCTTCCAGCTATTTAGGAAGTGGAGAAAAAACTCCCTTTCCACAGTGCTCTTACAGCGTCCTGGGAACATCTCATACAAAGGAGGCTGAACGCCGTTTCTTTTCAGCACTTCACTCGCCAGTCTGGGACATCTGCATCCTGCACGTTTCCACCTTGCCAAACCGGCTCAGACGGAATGCCTACATCTTCCCCTTGAGCAATGGGGATGAGGCCCATAGGATTGTGGTTCTGTATGCTGAGGAGGAGAGAGACAATAGGCTTTTAACTAACCACGAAGTGCAACGGTTGGGAGAGTGTCAGAATGCACCTATGTCAGAAAGGGCCCTTTGCTCTCAGCCGTGCCCTCCATTGCTCTAGAGGTGGAAGGCAAAAAGCACTGCCTCCATCCTTCAATGGGAGACAAGCCATAAACTGTCTTGCCTCCAGCTCTTTGGGAAGCTGACAAACAACTCGCTTTCCACAGTCCTGTTACAGCAGACCGGTTAAATTCTCATACAAAGGCAGCTCAAATGGCATTTCTACCCAGCCCTTAACTCGCAGTTTAGGACTTCTGCTTCTGCCGCAATTCCAACTTGCCAACCCGGCTCAGACGAAATGCCTACATCTTCCCCTGAAGCAAATGGTCTGAGTCCCAAATGATTGAGCGTCCACGTGCTTAGGAGGCGATAGACTGCACGCCTTTTTCCAACCACAATTGCGCACTGCTGGAGAGAGTGTCGGAAAGCAGCTATGTCAGAAAGACCCCTTTGCTCTCAGCCGTGCCCTTCCTTGCTCTAGACGTGGAATGCACAATGCACTGGCTCCCCCCCTCAAGGGGCGACAAGCCACAGACCATCTTTCTTCCATCTCTTTAGGAAGCTGAGCAAGAACTCGCTTTCAACAGTGCTCTTTCTGTGTCCTGGCAACATCTCATACAAAGGCAGCTGATATGCCATTTCTTTTCAGAGGTTAACTCGCAGATTTGGAACTTCTGCTCCTGCCAAATTTCCACCTTGCCAACCCGGCTCAGACGAAATGTCTACATCTTCCCCTTCAGCAACGGGGACGAGGCCCAGATGACTGTGCTTCCGCATGCTTAGCAGGAGCAGACAATAGGCTATTTACAAACCGCCATTGTGCACTGGGTCAGGGAGTGTCAGAATGCACCTATGTCAGAAAGGGCCCTTTGCTCTCAGCCATGCCATCCATTGCTCTCGAGGTGGAAGGCACAAAGCACTGCCTCCAGAACCACCCCTCAATGGGAGACAAAACACATCTTGGCCTGCTTCCTGCTCTTTAGGAATTGGAGAAAAAACACCCTTTCCACAGTGCTCTTACAGCGTCCAGGGAACATCTCATACAAAGGAGGCTGAACGCCGTTTCTTTTCAGCACTTCACTCGCCAGTCTGGGACATCTTCATCCTGCACGTTTCCACCTAGCCAACCCGGCTCAGGCGAAATGCCTACATCTTCCCCTTGAGCAATGGGGATGAGGCCCATAGGATTGTGGTTCCACATGCTGAGGAGGAGAGAGACAATAGGCTTTTAACTAACCACGAAGTGCAACGGTTGGGAGAGTGTCAGAAAGCACCAATGGCACAAAGAACCCTTTACTCTCAGCCGTGCCCTCCATTGCTGTAGAGGTGGAAGGCACAAAGCACTGTCTCCATCCTTCAATGGGAGACAAGCCATAAACTGTCTTGCCTCCAGCTCTTTAGAAAGCTGGGAAAGAACTCGCTTTCCACAGTGCTGTTACAACATACGAGGAAACTCTCATACAGAGGCAGCTAAAACGCCATTTCTTCCCAGTGCTTAACTGGCCGCTTTAGGACTTTTGCTTCTGCTACAGTTCCGCCTTGCCAACCCGGCTCAGACGAAATGCCTACATCTTCCCCTTAAGCAACGGGGGCGAAGCCCACATGATTGTGCTTCCACATGCTTAGCAGGAGCAGACAATAGGCTTTTTACAAACTGCCATTGTGCACTGGGTCAGAGAGTGTCAGAATGCACCTATGTCAGAAAGGGCCCTTTGCTCTCAGCCGTGCCCTCCATTGCTCTAGAGGTGGAAGGCACAAAGCACTGCCTCCATCCTTCAATTGGAGACAAGCCATAAACTGTCTTGCCTCCAGCTCTTTAGGAAGCTGACAAACAACTCTCTTTCCACAGTCCTGTTACAGCAGACCGGGGAACTTATCATACAAAGGCAGCTCCAAAGGCATTTCTTCCCAGCCCTTAACTCGCAGCTTAGGACTCCTGCTTCCGCCGCATTTCCACCTTGCCAACCCGGCTGAGACGAAATGCCTACATCTTCCCATGAAGCAACTGGGCTGAGTCCCAAATGATTGAGCGTCCACGTGCTTAGAGGCGATAGACTGCACGCCTTTTTCCAACCACCATTGCGCACTGCTGGAGAGAGTGTCGGAAAGCAGCTGTGTCAGAAAGACCCCTTTGTTCTCAGCCGTGCCCTTCGTTGCTCTACACGTGGAATGCACAATGCACTGGCTCCCCCCCTCAAGGGGCGACAAGCCACAGACCATCTTCCTTCCATCTCTTTAGGAAGCTGAGCAAGAACTCGCTTTCAACAGTGCTCTTTCAGTGTGCTGGCAACATCTCATACAAAGGCAGCTGATATGCCATTTCTTTTCAGCGCTTAACTCGCAGATTTGGAACTTCTGCTCCTGCCACATTTCCACCTTGCCAACCCGGCTCAGACGAAATGTCTACATCTTCCCCTTCAGCAACGGGGACGAGGCCCAGATGACTGTGCTTCCGCATGCTTAGCAGGAGCAGACAATAGGCTTTTTAAAACTGCCATTGTGCACTGGGTCAGAGAGTGTCAGAATGCACCTATGTCAGAAAGGGCCCTTTGCTCTCAGCCGTGCCCTCCATTGCTCTAGAGGTGGAAGGCACAAAGCACTGCCTCCATCCTTCAATTGGAGACAAGCCAGCAACTGGCCTGCTTCCAGCTCTTTAGGAAGCTGGGAAAGCACTCGCATTCCACAGTGCTCTTACAGCGTCCTGGGAACGTCTCATACAAAGGCAGCTGAACACCGTGTCTTTTCAGCCCTTAACTCACCAATCTGCAACATCTGCTTCTGCCGCTTTTCCACCTTCCCAACCCGGCTCAGACGAAATGCCTACATCTTCCCCTCAAGCGACTGTGCTGATTCCCAAATGATTGAGCATCCACATGCTTAGGAGGTGATAAACTGCATGCCTTTTTCCAACCACCATTTTACACTGCTTAGAGAGCGTCGGAAAGCAGCTATGTCAGAAAGGCCCCTTTGCTCTCAGCCATGCCCTCCATTGCTCTCTAGGTGAAAGGCACAAGGCACTGGTTCTGCATCCACCCCTCAATGAGAGACAAACCACATCTTGTCCTGCTTCCAGATCTTTAGGAAGTGGAGAAGAAACTCCCTTTCCACAGTGCTCTTACAGCGTCCGGGGAACATGTCATACAAAGGAGGCTGAACGCCGTTTCTTTTCAGCACTTCACTCGCCAGTCTGGGACATCTGCATGCTGCACGTTTCCACCTTGCCAACCCGGCTCAGGCGAAATGCCTACATCTTCCCCTTGAGCAATGGGGATGAGGCCCATAGGATTGTGGTTCCACATGCTGAGGAGGAGAGAGACAGTAGGCTTTTAAATAACAACGAAGTGCAATGGTTGGGAGATTGTCAGAAAGCACCAATGGCAGAAACACCCCTTTACTCTGAGCTGCGTGCTATATTGCTGTAGAGGTGGAAGGCACAAAGCACTGCCTCCATCCTTCAATGGGAGACAAGCCATAAACTGTCTTGCCTCCAGCTCTTTAGGAAGCTGGGAAAGAACTCGCTTTCCACAGTGCTGTTACAGCATACGAGGAAACTCTCATACAGAGGCAGCTCAAACGCCATTTCTTCCCAGGGCTTAACTGGCCGCTTTAGGACTTCCGCTTCTGCCACAGTTCCACCTTGCCAAGCCGGCTCAGACGAAATGCCTACATCTTCCGCTTAAGCAACGGGGGCGAAGCCCACATGATTGTGCTGCCACATGCTTAGCAGGAGCAGACAATAGGCTTTTTACAAACCGCCATTGTGCACTGGGTCAGAGAGTGTCAGAATGCACCTATGTCAGAAAGGGCCCTTTGCTCTCAGCCGTGCCCCCCATTGCTCTACAGGTGGAAGGCACAAAGCACTGCCTCCATCCTTCAATTGGAGACAAGCCAGCAACTGTCCTGCTTCCAGCTCTTTAAGAAGCTGGGAAAGCACTCGCATTCCACAGTGCTCTTACAGCGTCCTGGGAACGTCTCATACAAAGGCAGCTGAACACCGTGTCTTTTAAGCCCTTAACTCACCAATCTGCAACATCTGCTTCTGCCGCATTTCCACCTTGCCAACCCGGCTCAGACGACATGCCTACATCTTCCCCTGAAGTGACTATGCTGATTCCCAAATGATTGAGCATCCACATGCTTAGGAGGCGATAAACTGCATGCCTTTTTCCAACCACCATTTTACACTGCTTAGAGAGCGTCGGAAAGCAGCTATGTCAGAAAGGCCCCTTTGCTCTCAGCCATGCCCTCCATTGCTCTCGAGGAGGAAGGCACAAGGCACTGGTTCTGGATCCACCCCTCAATGGGAGACAAACCACATCTTGGCCTGCTTCCAGCTCTTTAGGAAGTGGAGAAGAAACTCCCTTTCCACAGTGCTCTTACAGCGTCCTGAGAACATCTCATACAAAGGAGGCTGAACGCCGTTTCTTTTCAGCACTTCACTCGCCAGTTTGGGACATCTGCATCCTGCACGTTTCCACCTTGCCAACCCGGCTCAGACGAAATGCCTACATCTTCCCCTTGAGCAATGGGGATGAGGCCCATAGGATTGTGGTTCCACATGCTGAGGAGGAGAGAGACAGTAGGCTTTTAACTAACCACGAAGTGCAACGGTTGGGAGATTGTCAGAAAGCACCAATGGCAGAAGCACCCCTTTACTCTGAGCTGCGCGCTATATTGCTGTAGAGGTGGAAGGCACAAAGCACTGCCTCCATCCTTCAATGGGAGACAAGCCATAAACTGTCTTGCCTCCAGCTCTTTAGGAAGCTGGGAAAGAACTCGCTTTCCACAGTGCTGTTACAGCATACGAGGAAACTCTCATACAGAGGCAGCTCAAACGCCATTTCTTCCCAGGGCTTAACTGGCCGCTTTAGGACTTCCGCTTCTGCCACAGTTCCACCTTGCCAACCCGGCTCAGACGAAATGCGTACATGTTCCCCTTAAGCAACGGGGGCGAAGCCCACATGATTGTGCTGCCACATGCTTAGCAGGAGCAGACAATAGGCTTTTTACAAACCCCCATTGTGCACTGGGTCAGACAGTGTCAGAATGCACCTATGTCAGAAATGGCCCTTTGCTCTCAGCCGTGCCCTCCATTGCTCTAGAGGTGGAAGGCACAAAGCACTGCCTCCATCCTTCAATTGGAGACAAGCCATAAACTGTCTTGCCTCCAGCTCTTTAGGAAGCTGACAAACAAGTCACTTTCCACAGTCCTGTTACAGCAGACCGGTTAACTTCTCATACAAAGACTGCTCAAATGGCATTCCTTCCCAGCCCTTAACTCGCAGCTTAGGACTCCTGCTTCTGCCGCAATTCCACCTTGCCAACCCGGCTCAGACAAAATGCCTACATCTTCCCCTGAAGCAACTGGTCTGAGTCCCAAATGATTGAGCATCCACGTGCTTAGGAGGCGATAGACTGCACGCCTTTTTCCAACCACCATTGCGCACTGCTGGAGAGAGTGTCGGAATGCAGCTATGTCAGAAAGTCCCCTTTGCTCTCAGCCGTGCCCTTCATTGCTCTAGACGTGGAATGCACAACGCAATGGCTCCCCCCTCAAGGGGCGACAATCTAGAGACCATCTTCCTTACATCTGTTTAGGAAGCTGAGCAAGAACTCGCTTTCAACAGTGCTCTTTCTGTCTCCTGGCAGCATCTCATACAAAGGCAGCTGATATGCCATTTCTTTTCAGCGCTTAACTCGCAGATTTGGAACTTCTGCTCCTGCCACATTTCCACCTTGCCAACCCGGCTCAGACGAAATGTCTACATCTTCCCCTTCAGCAACGGGGTCGAGGCCCAGATGACTGTGCTTCCGCATGCTTAGCAGGAGCAGACAATAGGCTTTTTACAAACCGCCATTGTGCACTGGGCCAGAGAGTGTCAGAATGCACCTATGTCAGAAGGGGCTCTTGGCTCTCAGCCGTCCCCTCCATTGCTCTAGAGGTGGAAGGCACAAAGCACTGCCTCCATCCTTCAATTGGAGACAAGCCAGCAACTGGCCTGCTTCCAGCTCTTTAGGAAACTGGGAAAGCACTCGCATTCCACAGTGCTCTTACAGCGTCCTGGGAACGTCTCATACAAAGGCAGCTGAACACCGTGTCTTTTCAGCCCTTAACTCACCAATCTGCAACATCTGCTTCTGCCGCATTTCCACCTTCCAACCCGGCTCAGACGAAATGCCTAAATCTTCCCCTGAAGCGACTGTGCTGATTCCCAAATGATTGAGCATCCACATGCTTAGGAGGCGATAAACTGCATGCCTTTTTCCAACCACCATTTTACACTGCTTAGAGAGCGTCGGAAAGCAGCTATGTCAAAAAGGCACATTTGCTCTCAGCCATGCCCTCCATTGCTCTCGAGGAGGATGGCACAAGGCACTGGTTCTGGATCCACCCCTCAATGGGAGACAAACCACATCTTGGCCTGCTTCCAGCTCTTTAGGAAGTGGAGAAAAAACTCCCTTTCCACAGTGCTCTTACAGCGTCCAGGGAACATCTCATACAAAGGAGGCTGAACGCCGTTTCTTTTCAGCACTTCACTCGCCAGTCTGGGACATCTGCATCCTGCACGTTTCCACCTTGCCAACCCGGCTCAGACGAAATGCCTACATCTTCCCCTTGATCAATGGGGATGAGGCCCATCGGATTGTGGTTCCACATGCTGAGGAGGACAGAGACAATAGGCTTTTAACTAACCACAAAGTGCAACGGTTGGGAGAGTGTCAGAAAGCACCAATGACAGAAAGACCCCTTTACTCTCAGCCACGCCCTCCATTGCTGTAGACGTGGAAGGCACAAAGCACGGCCTCCATCCTTCAATGGGATACAAGCCATAAACTGTCTTGCCTCCAGCTCTTTAGGAAGCTGGGAAAGAACTCGCTTTCCACAGTGCTGTTACAGCATACGAGGAAACTCTCATACAGAGGCAGCTCAAACTCCATTTCTTTCCAGTGCTTAACTGGCCGCTTTAGAACTTCCGCTTCTGCCACAGTTCCACCTTGCCAACCCGGCTCAGAGGAAATGCCTTCATCTTCCCCTTAAGCAATGGGGGCGAAGCCCACATGATTGTGCTTCCACATGCTTAGCAGGAGCAGACAATAGGCTTTTTACAAACCGCCATTGTGCACTGGGTCAGACAGTGTCAGAATGCACCTATGTCAGAAAGGGCCCTTTGCTCTCAGCCGTGCCCTCCATTGCTCTAGAGGTGGAAGGCACAAAGCACTGCCTCCATCCTTCAATTGGAGACAAGCCATAAACTGTCTTGCCTCCAGCTCTTTAGGAAGCTGACAAACAACTCGCTTTCCACAGTCCTTTTACAGCAGACCGGGGAACTTCTCATACAAAGGCAGCTCAAATTGCATTTCTTCTCAGCCCTTAACTCGCAGCTTTAGTACTCCTGCTTCTGCCGCAATTCCACCTTGCCATCCCGGCTCAGACGAAATGCCTAAATCTTCCATTGAAGCAACTGGGCTGAGTCCCAAATGATTGAGCGTCCACGTGCTTAGAGGCGATAGACTGCAGGCCTTTTTCCAACCACCATTGCGCACTGCTGGAGAGAGTGTCGGAAAGCAGCTGTGTCAGAAAGACCCCTTTGTTCTCAGCCGTGCCCTTCGTTGCTCTACACGTGGAATGCACAATGCACTGGCTCCCCCCCTCAAGGGGCGACAAGCCACAGACCATCTTCCTTCCATCTCTTTAGGAAGCTGAGCAAGAACTCGCTTTCAACAGTGCTCTTTCAGTGTGCTGGCAACATCTCATACAAAGGCAGCTGATATGCCATTTCTTTTCAGCGCTTAACTCGCAGATTTGGAACTTCTGCTCCTGCCACATTTCCACCTTGCCAACCCGGCTCAGACGAAATGTCTACATCTTCCCCTTCAGCAACGGGGACGAGGCCCAGATGACTGTGCTTCCGCATGCTTAGCAGGAGCAGACAATAGGCTTTTTAAAACTGCCATTGTGCACTGGGTCAGAGAGTGTCAGAATGCACCTATGTCAGAAAGGGCCCTTTGCTCTCAGCCGTGCCCTCCATTGCTCTAGAGGTGGAAGGCACAAAGCACTGCCTCCATCCTTCAATTGGAGACAAGCCAGCAACTGGCCTGCTTCCAGCTCTTTAGGAAGCTGGGAAAGCACTCGCATTCCACAGTGCTCTTACAGCGTCCTGGGAACGTCTCATACAAAGGCAGCTGAACACCGTGTCTTTTCAGCCCTTAACTCACCAATCTGCAACATCTGCTTCTGCCGCTTTTCCACCTTCCCAACCCAGCTCAGACGAAATGCCTACATCTTCCCCTCAAGCGACTGTGCTGATTCCCAAATGATTGAGCATCCACATGCTTAGGAGGTGATAAACTGCATGCCTTTTTCCAACCACCATTTTACACTGCTTAGAGAGCGTCGGAAAGCAGCTATGTCAGAAAGGCCCCTTTGCTCTCAGCCATGCCCTCCATTGCTCTCTAGGTGAAAGGCACAAGGCACTGGTTCTGCATCCACCCCTCAATGAGAGACAAACCACATCTTGTCCTGCTTCCAGATCTTTAGGAAGTGGAGAAGAAACTCCCTTTCCACAGTGCTCTTACAGCGTCCGGGGAACATGTCATACAAAGGAGGCTGAACGCCGTTTCTTTTCAGCACTTCACTCGCCAGTCTGGGACATCTGCATGCTGCACGTTTCCACCTTGCCAACCCGGCTCAGGCGAAATGCCTACATCTTCCCCTTGAGCAATGGGGATGAGGCCCATAGGATTGTGGTTCCACATGCTGAGGAGGAGAGAGACAGTAGGCTTTTAAATAACCACGAAGTGCAATGGTTGGGAGATTGTCAGAAAGCACCAATGGCAGAAACACCCCTTTACTCTGAGCTGCGTGCTATATTGCTGTAGAGGTGGAAGGCACAAAGCACTGCCTCCATCCTTCAATGGGAGACAAGCCATAAACTGTCTTGCCTCCAGCTCTTTAGGAAGCTGGGAAAGAACTCGCTTTCCACAGTGCTGTTACAGCATACGAGGAAACTCTCATACAGAGGCAGCTCAAACGCCATTTCTTCCCAGGGCTTAACTGGCCGCTTTAGGACTTCCGCTTCTGCCACAGTTCCACCTTGCCAAGCCGGCTCAGACGAAATGCCTACATCTTCCGCTTAAGCAACGGGGGCGAAGCCCACATGATTGTGCTGCCACATGCTTAGCAGGAGCAGACAATAGGCTTTTTACAAACCGCCATTGTGCACTGGGTCAGAGAGTGTCAGAATGCACCTATGTCAGAAAGGGCCCTTTGCTCTCAGCCGTGCCCCCCATTGCTCTACAGGTGGAAGGCACAAAGCACTGCCTCCATCCTTCAATTGGAGACAAGCCAGCAACTGTCCTGCTTCCAGCTCTTTAGGAAGCTGGGAAAGCACTCGCATTCCACAGTGCTCTTACAGCGTCCTGGGAACGTCTCATACAATGGCAGCTGAAGACCGTGTCTTTTCAGCCCTTAACTCACCAATCTGCAACATCTGCTTCTGGCGCATTTCCACCTTGCCGACCCGGCTCAGGTGAAATGCCTACATCTTCCCCTCAAGCGACTGTGCTGATTCCCAAATGATTGAGCATCCACATGCTTAGGAGGCGATAAACTGCATGCCTTTTTCCAACCACCATTTTACACTGCTTTGACAGCGTTGGAAGGCAGCTATGTCAGAAAGGCCCCTTTGCTCTCAGCCATGCCCTCCATTGCTCTCGAGGTGGAAGGCACAAGGCACTGGTTCTGGATCCACCCCTCAATGGGAGACAAACCACATCTTGGCCTGCTTCCAGCTCTTTAGGAAGTGGAGAAAAAACTCCCTTTCCACAGTGCTCTTACAGCGTCCAGGGAACATCTCATACAAAGGAGGCTGAACGCCGTTTCTTTTCAGCACTTCACTCGCCAGTCTGGGACATCTGCATCCTGCACGTTTCCACCTTGCCAACCCGGCTCAGACGAAATGCCTACATCTTCCCCTTGAGCAATGGGGATGAGGCCCATAGGATTGTGGTTCCACATGCTGAGGAGGACAGAGACAATAGGCTTTTAACTAACCACAAAGTGCAACGGTTGGGAGAGTGTCAGAAAGCACCAATGACAGAAAGACCCCTTTACTCTCAGCCACGCCCTCCATTGCTGTAGACGTGGAAGGCACAAAGCACGGCCTCCATCCTTCAATGGGATACAAGCCATAAACTGTCTTGCCTCCAGCTCTTTAGGAAGCTGGGAAAGAACTCGCTTTCCACAGTGCTGTTACAGCATACGAGGAAACTCTCATACAGAGGCAGCTCAAACTCCATTTCTTTCCAGTGCTTAACTGGCCGCTTTAGAACTTCCGCTTCTGCCACAGTTCCACCTTGCCAACCCGGCTCAGAGGAAATGCCTTCATCTTCCCCTTAAGCAATGGGGGCGAAGCCCACATGATTGTGCTTCCACATGCTTAGCAGGAGCAGACAATAGGCTTTTTACAAACCGCCATTGTGCACTGGGTCAGAGAGTGTCAGAATGCACCTATGTCAGAAAGGGCCCTTTGCTCTCAGCCGTGCCCTCCATTGCTCTAGAGGTGGAAGGCACAAAGCACTGCCTCCATCCTTCAATTGGAGACAAGCCATAAACTGTCTTGCCTCCAGCTCTTTAGGAAGCTGACAAACAACTCGCTTTCCACAGTCCTTTTACAGCAGACCGGGGAACTTCTCATACAAAGGCAGCTCAAATGGCATTTCTTCTCAGCCCTTAACTCGCAGCTTTAGTACTCCTGCTTCTGCCGCAATTCCACCTTGCCATCCCGGCTAAGACGAAATGCCTAAATCTTCCATTGAAGCAACTGGGCTGAGTCCCAAATGATTGAGCGTCCACGTGCTTAGAGGCGATAGACTGCACGCCTTTTTCCAACCACCATTGCGCACTGCTGGAGAGAGTGTCGGAAAGCAGCTTTGTCAGAAAGACCCCTTTGTTCTCAGCCGTGCCCTTCGTTGCTCTACACGTGGAATGCACAATGCACTGGCTCCCCCCCTCAAGGGGCGACAAGCCACAGACCATCTTCCTTCCATCTCTTTAGGAAGCTGAGCAAGAACTCGCTTTCAACAGTGCTCTTTCAGTGTGCTGGCAACATCTCATACAAAGGCAGCTGATATGCCATTTCTTTTCAGCGCTTAACTCGCAGATTTGGAACTTCTGCTCCTGCCACATTTCCACCTTGCCAACCCGGCTCAGACGAAATGTCTACATCTTCCCCTTCAGCAACGGGGACGAGGCCCAGATGACTGTGCTTCCGCATGCTTAGCAGGAGCAGACAATAGGCTTTTTAAAACTGCCATTGTGCACTGGGTCAGAGAGTGTCAGAATGCACCTATGTCAGAAAGGGCCCTTTGCTCTCAGCCGTGCCCTCCATTGCTCTAGAGGTGGAAGGCACAAAGCACTGCCTCCATCCTTCAATTGGAGACAAGCCAGCAACTGGCCTGCTTCCAGCTCTTTAGGAAGCTGGGAAAGCACTCGCATTCCACAGTGCTCTTACAGCGTCCTGGGAACGTCTCATACAAAGGCAGCTGAACACCGTGTCTTTTCAGCCCTTAACTCACCAATCTGCAACATCTGCTTCTGCCGCTTTTCCACCTTCCCAACCCGGCTCAGACGAAATGCCTACATCTTCCCCTCAAGCGACTGTGCTGATTCCCAAATGATTGAGCATCCACATGCTTAGGAGGTGATAAACTGCATGCCTTTTTCCAACCACCATTTTACACTGCTTAGAGAGCGTCGGAAAGCAGCTATGTCAGAAAGGCCCCTTTGCTCTCAGCCATGCCCTCCATTGCGCTCGAGGTGCAAGGCACAAGGCACTGGTTCTGGATCCACCCCTCAATGGGAGACAAACCACATCTTGGCCTGCTTCCAGATCTTTAGGAAGTTGAGAAGAAACTCCCTTTCCACAGTGCTCTTACAGCGTCCTGGGAACATCTCACACAAAGGAGGCTGAACGCCGTTTCTTTTCAGCACTTCACTCGCCAGTCTGGGACATCTGCATCCTGCACGTTTCCACCTTGCCAACCAGGCTCAGACGAAATGCCAACATCTTCCCCTTGAGCAATGAGGATGAGGCCCATAGGATTGTGGTTCCACATGCTGAGGAGGAGAGAGACAATAGGCTTTTAACTATCCACGAAGTGCAACGGTTCTGAGAGTGTCAGAAAGCACCAATGGCAGAAAGACCCCTTTACTCTCAGCCGCGCCCTATATTGCTGCAGAGGTGGAAAGCACAAAGCACTGCCTCCATCCTTCAATGGGAGACAAGCCATAAACTGTCTTGCCTCCAGCTCTTTAGGAAGCTGGGAAAGAACTCGCTTTCCACAGTGCTGTTACAGCATACGAGGAAACGCTCATACAGAGGCAGCTCAAACGCCATTTCTTTCCAGTGCTTAACTGGCCTTTTAGGACTTCCGCTCCTGCCACAGTTCCACCTTGCCAACCAGGCTCAGACGAAATGCCTACATCTTCCCCTTAAGCAACGGGGGCGAAGCCCACATGATTGTGCTGCCACATGCTTTGCAGGAGCAGACAATAGGCATTTTACAAACCGCCATTGTGCACTGTGTTAAAGAGTGTCAGAATGCACCTATGTCAGAAGGGGTCCTTTGCTCTCAGCCATGCCCTCCATTGATCTAGAGGTGGAAGGCACAAAGCACTGCCTCCATCCTTCAATTGGAGACAAGCCATAAAATGTCTTGCCTCCAGCTCTTTAGGAAGCTGACAAACAACTCGCTTTCCACAGTCCTGTTACAGCAGACCGGTTAACTTCTCATACAATGGCTGCTCAAATGTCATTTCTTCCCAGCCCTTAACTCGCAGCTTAGGACTCCTGCTTCTGCCGCAATTCCACCTTGCCAACCCGGCTCAGATGAAATGCCTACATCTTCCCCTGAAGCAACTGGGCTGAGTCCCAAATGATTGAGCGTCCACGTGCGTAGGAGGCGATAGACTGCACGCCTTTTTCCAACCACCATTGCGCACTGCTGCAGAGAGTGTCGGAAAGCAGCTATGTCAGAAATACCCCTTTGCTCTCAGCCGTGCCCTTCATTGCTCTAGACGTGGAATGCACAATGCACTGGCTCACCCCTCAAGGGGCGACAATCCAGAGACCAACTTCCTTACATCTCTTTAGGAAGCTGAGCAAGAACTCGCTTTCCACAGTGCTCTTTCTGTGTCCTGGCAGCATCTCATACAAAGGCAGCTGATATTCCATTTATTTTCAGCGCTTAACTCGCAGATTTGGAACTTCTGCTCCTGCCACATTTCCACCTTGCCAACCCGGCTCAGACGAAATGTCTACATCTTCCCCTTCAGCAACGGGGACGAGGCCCAGATCACTGTGCTTCCGCATGCTTAGCAGGAGCACACGATAGGCTTTTTACAAACCGCCATTGTGCACTGGGTCAGAGAGTGTCCGAATGCACCTATGTCAGAAAGGGCCCTTTGCTCTCAGCCGTGCCCTCCATTGCTCTAGAGGTGGAAGGCACAAAGCACTGCCTCCATCCTTCAATTGGAGACAAGCCAGCAACTGTCCTGCTTCCAGCTCTTTAGGAAGCTGGGAAAACACTCGCATTCCACAGTGCTCTTTCAGCGTTCTGGGAAAGTCTCATACAAAGGCAGCTGAACACCGTGTCTTTTCAGCCCTTAACTCACCAATCTGCAACATCTGCTTCTGCTGCATTTCCACCTTGCGAACCCGGCTCAGACGAAATGCCTACATCTTCCCCTCAAGCGACTGTGCTGATTCCCAAATGATTGAGCATCCACATGCTTAGGAGGCGATAAACTGCATGCCTTTTTCCAACCACCATTTTACACTGCTTAGAGAGCATCGGAAAGCAGCGATGTCAGAAAAGCCCCTTTGCTCTCAGCCATGCCCTCCATTTCTCTCGAAGTGCAAGGCACAAGGCACTGGTTCTGGATCCACCCCTCAATGGGAGACAAACCACATCTTGGTCTGCTACAAGGTCTCCTGGAAGTGGAGAAAAAACTCCCTTTCCACAGTGCTCTAACAGCGTCCTGGGAACATCTCATACAAAGGAGGCTGAACGCCGTTTCATTTCGGCACTTCACTCGCGAGTCAGGGACATCTGCATCCTGGACGTTTCCACCTTGCCAACACGGCTCAGACGAAATGCCTACAACTTCCCCTTGAGCTATGGGGATGAGGCCCATAGGATTGTGGTTCCACATGCTGAGGAGGAGAGAGACAATAGGCTTTTAACTAACCACGAAGTGCAACGGTTGCGAGAGTGTCAGAAAGCAACAATGGCAGAAAGACCCCTTTACTCTCAGCCGCGCCCTCCATTGCTGTACAGGTGGAAGGCACAAAGCACTGCCTCCATCCTTCAATGGGAGACAAGCCATAAACTGTCTTGCCTCCAGCTCTTTATGAAGCTGAGAAGGAACTCGCTTTCCACAGTGCTGTTACAGCATACGAGGAAACTCTCATACAGAGGCAGCTCAAACGCCATTTCTTCCCAGGGCTTAACTGGCCGCTTTAGGACTTCCGCCTCTGTCACAGTTCCACCTTGCCAACCCGGCTCAGGCGAAATGCCTATATCTTCACCTTCAGCAACGGGGACGAGGCCCAGACGACTGTGCTTCCGCATGCTTAGCAGGAGCAGACAATAGGCTTTGTACAAACCGCCATTGTGCACTGGGTCAGAGAGTGTAAGAATGCACCTATGTCAGAAAGGGCCCTTTGCTCTCAGCCGTGCCCTCCATTGCTCTAGAGGTGGAAGGCACAAAGCACTGCCTCCATCCCTCAATGGGAGACAAGCCATAAACTGTCTTGCCTGCAGCTCTTTAGGAAGCTGGGAAAGAACTCGCTTTCCACAGTCCTGTTACAGCAGACCGGGGAACTTCTCATACAAAGGCAGCTCAAATGTCATTTCTTCCCAGCCCTTAACTCGCAGCTTAGGACTCCTGCTTCTGCCGCAATACCACCTTGCCAACCCGGCTCAGACGAAATGCCTACATCTTCCCCTGAAGCAACTGGGCTGAGTCCCAAATGATTGAGCGTCCACGTGCTTAGGAGGCGATAGACTGCACGCCTTTTTCCAACCAGCATTGCGCACTGCTGGAGAGAGTGTCGGAAAGCAGCTATGTCAGAAAGACCCCTTTGCTCTCAGCCGTGCCCTTCATTGCTCTAGACGTGGAATGCACAATGCACTGGCTCCCCACCTCAAGGGGCGACAAGCAACAGACCATCTTCCTTCCATCTCTTTAGGAAGCTGGGAAAGAACTCGCTATACACAGGGTTGTTACAGCATACGAGGAAACTCTCATACAGAGGCAGCTCAAACGCCATTTCTTCCCACTGCTTATCTGGCCGCTTTTTGACTTCTGCTTTTGCCACAGTTCCACCTTGCCAACCGGGCTCAGACGAAATGCCTACATCTTCCCCTTCAGCACAGGGGGCGAAGACCACATGGTTGTGCTGCCACATGTTAACAGGCGCAGACAATAGTCTTTCTACAAACCGCCATTGTGCACTGGGTCAGAGAGTGTCAGAATGCACCTATGTCAGAAAGGGCCCTTTGCTCTCAGCCGTGCCCTCCATTGCTCTAGAGGTGGAAGGCACAAAGCACTGCCTCCATCCTTCAATAGGAGACAAGCCATAAACTGTCTTGCCTCCAGCTCTTTAGGAAGCTGACAAACAACTCGCTTTCCACAGTCCTGTTACAGCAGACCGGGGAAATTCTCATACAAAGGCAGCTCAAATGGCATTTCTTCCCAGCCCTTAACTCGCAGCTTTAGGACTCCTGCTTCTGTCGCAATTCCACCTTGCCAACCCGGCTCAGACCAAATGCCTACATCTTCCCCTGAAGCAACTGGGCTGAATCCCAAATGATTGAGCGTCCACGTGCTTAGGAGGCGATAGACTGCACTCCTTTTTCCAGCCACCATTTTGCACTGCTGGAGAGAGTGTCGGAAAGCAGCTATGTCAGGAAGACCCCTTTGCTCTCAGCCGTGCCCTTCATTGCTCTAGACGTGGAATGCACAATGCACTGGCTACCCCCCTCGAGGGGCGACAAGCCACAGACCATCTTCCTTCCATCTCTTTAGGAAGCTGAGCAAGAACGCGCTTTCAACAGTGCTCTTTCTGTGTCCTGGCAGCATCTCATACAAAGGCAGCTGATATGCCATTTCTTTTCAGCGCTTAACTCGCAGATTTGGAACTTCTGCTCCTGCCACATTTCCACCTTGCCAACCCGGCTCAGACGAAATGCCTACATCTTCCCCTGAAGCGACTGTGCTGATTCCCAAGTGATGGAGCATCCACATGCTTAGGAGGCGATAAACTGCATGCTTTTTTCCAACCACCATTTTACACTGCTTAGAGAGCGTCGGAAAGCAGCTATGTCAGAAAGGCCCCTTTGCTCTCAGCCATGCCCTCCATTGCTCTCGAGTTGGAAGGCACAAGGCACTGGTTGTGGATCCACCCTCAATGGGAGTCAAACCACATCTTGTCCTATCTCCAGCTCTTTAGGAAGTGGAGAAAAAACTCCCTTTCCACAGTGCTCTTACAGCGTCCTGGGAACATCTCATAAAAAGGACGCTGAACGCCGTTTCTTTTCAGCACTTCACTCGCCAGTCTGGGACATCTGCATCCTGCACGTTTCCACCTTGCCAACCCGGCTCAGACGAAATGCCTACATCTTCCCCTTTAGCAATGGGGATGAGGCCCATAGGATGGTGGTTCCACATGCTGAGGAGGAGAGAGACAATAGGCTTTTACATAACCACGAAGTGCAACGCTTGGGAGAGTGTCAGAAAGCACCAATGGCAGAAAGACCCCTTTACTCTCAGCCGCGCCCTCCATTGCTGTAGAGGTGGAAGGCAAAAAGCACTGCCTCCATCCTTCAATGGGAGACAAGCCATAAACTGTCTTGCCTCCAGCTCTTTAGGAAGCTGAGAAAGAACTCGCTTTTCGCAGTGCTGTTACAGCATACGAGGAAACTCTCATACAGAGGCAGCTCAAACGCCATTTCTTCCCAGTGCTTAACTGACCGCTTTAGGACTTCCGCATCTGCCACAGTTCCACCTTGCCAACACGGCTCAGACGAAAGGCCTACATCTTCCCCTTAAGCAACTGGGGCGAAGCCCACATGATTGTGCTGCCACATGCTTAGCAGGAGCAGACAATAGGCTTTTTACAAACCGCCATTGTGCACTGGGTCAGAGAGTGTCAGAATGCACCTATGTCAGAAAGGGCCCTTTGCTCTCAGCCGGGCCCTCCATTGCTCTAGAGGTGGAAGGCACAAAGCACTGCCTCCATCCTTCAATTGGAGACAAGCCATAAACTGTCTTGCCTCCAGCTCTTTAGGAAGCTGACAAACAACTCGCTTTCCAAAGTCCTGTTACAGCAGACCGGGGAACTTCTCATACAAAGGCAGCTCTAATGGCATTTCTTCCCAGCCCTTAACTCGCAGCTTTAGGACTCCTGCTTCTGCCGCAATTCCACCTTGCCAACCCGGCTCAGACGAAATGCCCACATCTTCCCCTGAAGCGACTGTGCTGATTCCCAAATGATTGAGCATCCACATGCTTAGGAGGCGATAAACTGCATGCCTTTTTCCAACCACCATTTTACACTGCTTAGAGAGCTTCGGAAAGCAGCTATGTCAGAAAGGCCCCTTTGCTCTCAGCCATGCCCTCCATTGCTCTCGAGGTGGAAGGCACAAGGCACTGGTTCTGGATCCACCCCTCAGTGGGAGACATACCACATCTTGGCCTGCTTCCAGCTCTTTAGGAAGTGGAGAAAAAACTCCCTTTCCACAGTGCCCTTACAACGTCCATCTTCCTTCCATCTCTTTAGGAAGCTGAGCAAGAACTCGCTTTCAACAGTGCTCTTTCTGTGTCCTGGCAACATCTCATACAAAGGCAGCTGATATGCCATTTCTTTTCAGCGCTTAACTCACAGATTTGGAACTTCTGCTCCTGCCACATTTCCAACTTGCCAACCCGGCTCAGACGAAATGTCTACATCTTCCCCTTCAGCAACGGTGACGAGGTCCATATGACTGTGCTTCCGCATGCTTAGCAGGAGCAGACAATAGACTTTTTACAAACCGCCATTGTGCACTGGGTCAGAGAGTGTCAGAATGCACCTATGTCAGAAAGGGCCCTTTGCTCTCAGCCGTGCCCTCCATTGCTCTCGAGGTGGAAGGCACAAGGCACTGGTTCTGGATCCACCCCTCAATGGGAGACAAACCACATCTTGGCCTGCTTCCTGCTCTTTAGGAAGTGGAGAAGAAACTCCCTTTCCACAGTGCTATTACAGCGTCCTGGGAACATCTCATACAAAGGAGGCTGAACGCCGTTTCTTTTCAGCACGTCACTCGCCAGTCTGGGACACCTGCATCCAGCACGTTTCCCCCTTGCCAAACCGGCTCAGACGAAATGCCTACAACTTCCCCTTGAGCAATGGGGATGAGGCCCATAGGATTGTGGTTGCACATGCTGAGGAGGAGAGAGACAATAGGCTTTTAACTAACAACGAATTGCAATGGTTGGGAGAGTGTCAGAAAGCTCCAATGGCAGAAACACCCCTTTACTCTCAGCCGCGCCCTCCATTGCTGTAGAGGTCCAAGGCACAAAGCACTGCCTCCATCCTTCAATTGGAGACAAGCCATAAACTGTCTTGCCTCCAGCTCTTTAGGAAGCTGACAAACAACTCGCTTTCTACAGTCCTGTTACAGCAGACCGGGGAACTTCTCATACAAAGGCAGCTCCAATGGCATTTCTTCCCAGCCCTTAACTCGCAGCTTTAGGACTCCTGCTTCTGCCGCAATTCCACCAGGGCAACCCGGCTCAGACGAAATGCCTACATCGTCCCCTGAAGCAACTGGGCTGAGTCCCAAATGATTGAGCGTCCACGTGCTTAGGAGGCGATAGACTGCACGCCTTTTTCCAACCACCATTGTGCACTGCTGGAGAGAGTGTCGGAAAGCAGCTATGTCAGAAAGAACCCTTTGCTCTCAGCCGTGCCCTTCATTGCTCTAGACGTGGAATGCACAATGCACTGGCTCCCCCCCTCAAGGGGCGACAAGCCACAGACCATCTTCCTTCCATCTCTTTAGGATGCTGAGCAAGAACTCGCTTTCAACAGTGCTCTTTCTGTGTCCTGGCAACATCTCATACAAAGGCAGCTGATATGCCATTTCTTTTCAGCGCTTAACACGCAGATTTGGAACTTCTGCTCCTGCCACATTTCCAGCTTGCCAACCCGGCTCAGACGAAATGTCTACATCTTCCCCTTCAGCAACAGGGGTGAGGCCCAGATGACTGTGCTTCCGCATGCTTAGCAGGAGCAGAAAATAGGCTTTTTACAAACTGCCATTGTGCACTGGTTCAGAGAGTGTCACAATGCACCTATGTCAGAAAGGGCCCTTTGCTCTCAGCCGTGCCCTCCATTGCTCTAGAGGTGGAAGGCACAAAGCACTGTCTCCATCCTTCAATTGGAGACAAGCCAGCAACTGTCTTGCTTCCAGCTATTGATGAAGCTGGGAAAGCACTCGCATTCCACAGTGCTCTTACAGCGTCCTGGGAACGTCTCATACAAAGGCAGCTGAACACCGTGTCTTTTCAGCCCTTAACTCACCAATCTGCTACATCTGCTTCTGCCGCATTTCCACCTTGCCAACCCGGCTCAGACGAAATGCCTACATCTTCCCCTGAAGCGTCTGTGCTGATTCCCAAATGATTGAGCATCCACATGCTTAGGAGGCGATAAACTGCATGCCTTTTTCCAACCACCATTTTACACTGCTTAGAGAGCTTCGGAAAGCAGCTATGTCAGAAAGGCCCCTTTGCTCTCAGCCATGCCCTCCATTGCTCTCGAGGTGGAAGGCACAAGGCACTGGTTCTGGATCCACCCCTCAATGGGAGACAAACCACATCTTGGCCTGCTTCCAGCTCTTTAGGAAGTTCAGAAAAAACTCACTTTCCATGGTGCTCTTACAGCGTCCTTGGAAAATCTCATACAAATGAGGCTGAACGCCGTTTCTTTTCAGCACTTCACTCGCCAGTCTGGGACATCTGCATCCTGCACGTTTCCACCTTGCCAACCCGGCTCAGACGAAATGCCTACAACTTCCCCTTGAGCAAAGGGGATGAGGCCCATAGGATTGTGGTTGCACATGCTGAGGAGGAGAGAGACAATAGGCTTTTAACTAACCACAAGTGCAATGGTTGGGAGAGTGCCAGAAAGCACCAATGGCAGTAACACCCCTTTACTCTCAGCCGCGCCCTCCATTGCTGTAGAGGTGGAAGGCACAAAGCACTGCCTCCATCCTTCAATGGGAGACAAGCCATAAACTGTCTTGCCTCCAGCTCTTTAGGAATCTGAGAAAGAACTCGCTTTCCACAGTCCTGTTACAGCAGACCGGGGAACTTCTCATACAAAGGCAGCTCACATGGCATTTCTTCCCAGCCCTTAACTCGCAGCTTTAGGACTCCTGCTTCTGCCACAATTCCACCTTGCCAACCCGGCTCAGACGAAATGCCTACATCTTCCCCTTGAGCAATGGGGATGAGGCCCATAGGATTGTGGTTCCACATGCTGAGGAGTAGAGAGACAATAGGCTTTTAACTAACCACGAAGTGCAACTGTTGGGAGAGTGTCAGAAAGCACCAATGGCAGAAAGACCCCTTTACTCTCAGCCGAGCCCTCCATTGCTGTAGAGGTGGAAGGCACAAAGCACTGCCTACATCCTTCAATTGGAGACAAGCCAGCAACTGTCCTGCTTCCAGCTCTTTAGGAAGCTGGGAAAGCACTCGCATTCCACAGTGCTCTTACAGCGTCCTGGGAACGTCTCATACAATGGCAGCTGAAGACCGTGTCTTTTCAGCCCTTAACTCACCAATCTGCAACATCTGCTTCTGGCGCATTTCCACCTTGCCGACCCGGCTCAGGTGAAATGCCTACATCTTCCCCTCAAGCGACTGTGCTGATTCCCAAATGATTGAGCATCCACATGCTTAGGAGGCGATAAACTGCATGCCTTTTTCCAACCACCATTTTACACTGCTTTGACAGCGTTGGAAGGCAGCTATGTCAGAAAGGCCCCTTTGCTCTCAGCCATGCCCTCCATTGCTCTCGAGGTGGAAGGCACAAGGCACTGGTTCTGGATCCACCCCTCAATGGGAGACAAACCACATCTTGGCCTGCTTCCAGCTCTTTAGGAATTGGAGAAAAATCTCCCTTTCCACAGTGCTCTTACAGCGTCCTGGGAACATCTCATACAAAGGAGGCTGAACGCCGTTTCTTTTCAGCACTTCACTCGCCAGTCTGGGACATCTGCATCCTGAACGTTTCCACCTTGCCAACCCGGCTCAGACGAAATGCCTACATCTTCCCCTTGAGCAATGGGGATGAGGCCCATAGGATTGTGGTTCCACATGCTGAGGAGGAGAGAGACAATAGGCTTTTAACTAACCAGGAAGTGCAATGGTTGGGAGAGTGTCAGAAAGCACCAATATCAGAAAGACCCCTTTACTCTCAGCCGCGCCCTCCATTGCTGTAGAGGTGGAAGGCACAAAGCACTGCCTCCCTCCTTCAACGGGAGACAAGCCATAAACTGTCTTGCCTCCAGCTCTTTAGGAAGCTGGGAAAGAACTCGCTTTCCACAGTGCTCTTACAGCATACGAGGAAACTCTCATGCAGAGGCAGCTCAAACGCCATTTCTCCCCTGTGCTTAACTGGCCGCTTTAGGACTTCCGCTTCTGCCACCGTTCCACCTTGCCAACCCGGCTCAGACGAAATGCCTACATCTTCCCCTTAAGCAACGGGGGCGAAGCCCACATGATTGTGCTGCCACATGCTTCGCAGAAGCAGACAATGGGCTTTTTACAATCCGCCATTGTGCACTGGGTCAGAGAGTGTCAGAATGCACCTATGTCAGAAAGGGCCCTTTGCTCTCAGCCGTGCCCTCCATTGCTCTAGAGGTGGAAGGCAAAAAGCACTGCCTCCATCCTTCAATGGGAGACCAGCCATAAACTGTCTTGCCTCCAGCTCTTTAGGAAGCTGGGAAGGAACTCGCTTTCCACAGTGCTGTTACAGCATACGAGGAAACTCTCATACAGAGGCAGCTCCAACGCCATTTCTTCCCTGAGCTTAACTGGCCGCTTTAGGACTTCCGCTTCTGCCACAGTTCCACCTTGCCAACCCGGCTCAGACGAAATGCCTACATCTTCCCATTAAGCAGCGGGGGCGAAGCCCAAATGATTGTGCTGCCACATGCTTAGCAGGAGCAGACAATAGGCTTTTTACAAACCGCCATTGTGCACTGGGTCAGAGAGTGTCAGAATGCACCTATGTCAGAAAGGGGCCTTTGCTCTCAGCGGTGCCCTCTATTGCTCTAGAGGTGGAAGGCACAAAGCACTGCCTCCATCCTTCAATTGGAGACAAGCCATAAACTGGCTTGCCTCCAGCTCTTTAGGATGCTGACAAAAAACTCGCTTTCCACAGTCCCGTTACAGCAGACTGGGGAACTTCTGATACAAAGGCAGCTCAAATGGCATTTCTTCCCAGCCCTTAACTCGCAGCTTAGGACTCCTGCTTCTGCCGCAATTCCACATTGCCAACCCGGCTCAGGCGAAATGCCTACATCTTCCCCTGAAGCAAATGGTCTGAGTCCCAAATGATTGAGCGTCCACGTGCTTAGGAGGCGATAGACTGCACGCCTTTTTCCAACCACCATTGCGCACTGCTGGAGAGAGTGTCTGAAAGCAGCTATGTCAGAAAGACCCCTTTGCTCTCAGCCGTGCCCTTCATTGCTCTAGACGTGGAATGCACAATGCACTGGCTCCCCCCCTCAAGGGGCGACAAGCCACAGACCATCTTCCTTCCATCTCTTTAGGAAGCTGAGCAACAACTCACTTTCAACAGTGCTCTTTCTGTGTCCTGGCAACATCTCATACAAAGGCAGCTGATATGAAATTTCTTTTCAGCGCTTAAATCACGGATTTGGATCTTCTGCTCCTGCCACATTTCCACCTTGCCAACCCGTCTCAGACGAAATGTCTACATCTTCCCCTTCAGCAACGGGGACAAGGCCCAGATGACTGTGCTTCCGCATGCTTAGCAGGAGCAGACAATAGGCTTTTTACAAACCGCCATTGTGCACTGGGTCAGAGAGTGTCAGAATGCACCTATGTCAGAAAGGGCCCTTTGCTCTCAGCCGTGCCCTCCATTGCTCTAGAGGTGGAAGGCACAAAGCACTGCCTCAATCCTTCAATTGGAGACAAGCCAGCAACTGTCCTGCTTCCAGCTCTTTAGGAAATTGGGAAAGCACTCGCATTCCACAGTGCTCTTAGAGCGTCCTGGGAACGTCTCATACAAAGGGAGCTGAACACCGTGTCTTTTCAGCCCTTAACTCACCAATCTGCAACATCTGCTTCTGCCGCATTTCCACCTTGCCGACCCGGCTCAGATGAATTGCCTACATCTTCCCCTGAAGCGACTGTGCTGATTCCCAAATGATTGAGCATCCACATGCTTAGGAGGCGATAAACAGCATGCCTTTTTCCAACCACCATTTTACACTGCTTAGAGAGCGTCGGAAAGCAGCTATGTCAGAAAGGCCCCTTTGCTCTCAGCCATGCCCTCCATTGCTCTCGGGGTGTAAGGCACAAGGCACTGGTTCAGGATCCACCCCTCAATGGCAGACAAATCACATCTTGTCCTGTCTCCAGCTCTTTAGGAAGTGGAGAATAAACTCCCTTTCCACAGTGCTCTTACAGCGTCCTGGGAACATCTCATACAAAGGAGTCTGAACGCCGTTTCTTTTCAGCACTTCACTCGCCAGTCTGGGACAGCTGCATCCTGCACATTTCCACCTTGCCAACCCGGCTCAGACGAAATGCCTACATCTTCCCCTTTAGCAATGGGGAAGAGGCCCAAAGGATTGTGGTTCCACATGCTGAGGAGGAGAGAGGCAATAGGCTTTTAACTAACCACGAAGTGCAACGGTTGGGAGAGTGTCAGAAGGCACCAATGGCAGAAACACCCCTTTACTCTCAGCCGCGCCCTCCATTGCTGTAGTGTTGGAAGGCACAAAGCACTGCTTTCATCCTTCAATGGGAGACAAGCCATAAACTGTCTTGCCTCCAGCTCTTTAGGAAGTTGGGAAAGAACTCGCTTTCCACAGTGCTGTTACAGCATACGAGGAAACTCTCATACAGAGGCAGCTCAAACGCCATTTCTTCCCAGTGCTTAACTGGCCGCTTTAGGACTTGCGCTTCTGCCACATTTCCACCTTGCCAACCAGGCTCAGACGAAATGCCTACATCTTCCCCTTAAGCAACGGGGGCGAAGCCCACATGATTGTGCTGCCACATGCTTAGCAGGAGCAGACAATAGGCTTTTTACAAACGGCCATTGTGCACTGGGTCAGAGAGTGTCAGAATGCACCTATGTCAGAAACGGCCCTTTGCTCTCAGCGGTGCCGTCCATTGCTCTAGAGGTGGAAGGCACAAGGCACTGCCTCCATCATTCAATTGGAGACAAGCCATAAACTGTCTTGCCTCCAGCTCTTTAGGAAGCTGGCAAACAACTCGCTTTCCACAGTCCTCTTACAGCAGACCGGGGAACTTCTCAGACTAAGGCAGGTCAAATGGCATTTCTTCCCAGCCCTTAACTCGCAGCTTTAGGACTCCTGCTTCTGCCGCAATTCCACCTGGCCAACCCGGCTCAGACGAAATGCCTACATCTTCCCCTGAAGCAACTGGGCTGAGTCCCAAGTGACTGAGCAACCACGTGCTTAGGAGGCGATAGACTGCACGCCTTTTTCAAACCACCATTCTGCACTGCTGGAGAGAGTGTCGGAAAGCAGCTATGTCAGAAAGGGCCCTTTGCTCTCAGCCGTGCCCTCCATTGCCCTTAGAGGTGGAAGGCACAAAGCACTGCCTCCATCCTTAAATTGGATACAAGACAGCAACTGTCCTGCTTCCAGCTCTATAGGAAGCTGGGAAAGCACTCGCATTCCACAGTGCTCTTGCAGCGTCCTGGGAACGTCTCATACAAAGGCAGCTGAATACCGTGTCTTTTCAGCCCTTAACTCACCAATCTGCTACATCTGCTTCTACCACATTTCCACCTTGCCAACCCGGCTCAGACGAAATGCCTACATCTTCCCCTGAAGCGAATGTGCTGATTCCCAAATTATTGAGCATCCACATGCTTAGGAGGCGATAAACTGCATGCCTTTTTCCAACCACCATTTTACACTGCTTAGAGAGCGTCGGAAAGCAGCTATGTCAGAAAGGCCCCTTTGCTCTCAGCCATGCCCTCCATTGCTCTCGAGATGGAAGGCACAAGGCACTGGTTCTGGATCCACCCCTCAATGGGAGACAAACCACATCTTGGCCTGCTTCCAGCTCTTTAGGAAGTGGAGAAAAAACTCCCTTTCCACAGTGCTCTTACAGCGTCCTGGGAACATCTCATACAAAGGAGGATGAACGCCGTTTCTTTTCAGCACATCACTCGCCAGTCTGGGACATCTGCATCCTGCACGTTTCCACCTTGCCAACCCGGCTCAGACGAAATGCCTACATCTTCCCCTTAAGCAACGGGGGCGAAGCCCACATGATTGTGCTGCCACATGCTTAGCAGGAGCAGACAATAGGCTTTTTACAGACCGCCATTGTGCACTGGGTCAGAGAGTGTCAGAATGCACCTATGTCAGAAAGGGCCCTTTGCTCTCAGCCGTGCCCTCCATTGCTCTAGAGGTGGAAGGCACAAAGCACTGCCTCCATCCTTCAATTGGAGACAAGCCATAAAGTGTCTTGCCTCCAGCTCTTTAGGAAGCTGACAAACAACTCGCTTTCCACAGTCCTGTTACAGCAGACCGGGGAACTTCTCATACAAAGGCAGCTCAAATGGCATTTCTTCCCACCCCTTAACTCACAGCTTTAGAACTCCTGCTTCTGCCGCAATTCCACCTTGCCAAGCCGGCTCAGACGAAATGCCTACATCTTCCCCTGAAGCAACTGGGCTGAGTCCAAAATGATTGAGCTTCCACGTGCTTAGGAGGCGATAGACTGCACGCCTTTTTCCAACCACCATTGTGCACTGCTGGAGAGAGTGTCAGAAAGCAGCTATGTCAGAAAGACCCCTTTGCTCTCAGCCGTGCCCTTCATTGCTCTAGACGTGGAATGCACAATGCACTGGCTCCGCCCGTCAAGGGGCGACAATCCACAGACAATCTTCCTTCCATCTCTTTAGGAAGCTGAGCAAGAACTCGCTTTCAACAGTGCTCTTTCTGTGTCCTGGCAACATCTCATACAAAGGCAGCTGATATGCCATTTCTTTTCAGCGCTTAACTCGCAGATTTGGAACTTCTGTTACTGACACATTTCCACCTTGCCAACCCGGCTCAGACGAAATGTCTACATCTTCCCCATCAGCAACGGGGACGAGGCCCAGATGACTGTGCTTCCGCATGCGTAGCAGGAGCAGACAATAGGCTTTTTACAAACCGCCATTGTGCACTGGGTCAGAGAGTGTCAGAATGCACCTATGTCAGAAAGGGCCATTTGCTCTCAGCCGTGCCCTCCATTGCCCTTAGAGGTGGAAGGCACAAAGCACTGCCTCCATCCTTAAATTGGATACAAGCCAGCAACTGTCCTGCTTCCAGCTCTATAGGAAGCTGGGAAAGCACTCGCATTCCACAGTGCTCTTGCAGCGTCCTGGGAACGTCTCATACAAAGGCAGCTGAACACCGTGTCTTTTCAGCCTTTAACTCACCAATCTGCTACATCTGCTTCTGCAGCATTTCCACCTTGCCAACCCGGCTCAGACGAAATGCCTACATCTTCCCCTTAAGCAACGGGGGCCAAGCCCACATGACTGTGCTTCCGCATGCTTAGCAGGAGCAGACAATAGGCTTTGTACAAACCGCCATTGTGCACTGGTTCAGAGAGTGTCAGAATGCACCTATGTCAGAAAGGGCCCTTTGCTCTCAGCCGTGCCCTCCATTGCTCTAGAGGTGGAAGGCACAAAGCACTGCCTCCATCCTGCAATTGGAGACAAGCCATAAACTGTCTTGCCTCCAGCTCTTTAGGAAGCTGACAAACAACTCGCTTTCTACAGTCCTGTTACAGCAGACCGGGGAACTTCTCATACAAAGGCAGCTCAAATGGCATTTCTTCCCAGCCCTTAACACGCAGCTTAGGACTCCTGCTTCTGCCGCAATTCCACCTTGCCAACCCGGCTCAGACGACATGCCTACATCTTCCCCTGAAGCAACTGGGCTGAGTCCCCAATGATTGAGCGTCCACGTGCTTAGGAGGCGATAGACTGCACGCGTTTTTCCAACCACCATTGCGCACTGCTGGAGAGAGTGTCGGAAAGCAGCTATGTCAGAAAGACAGCTTTGCTCTCAGCCGTGCCCTTCATTGCTCTAGACGTGGAATGCACAATGCACTGGCTCCGCCCGTTAAGGGGCGACACTCCACAGACAATCTTCCTTCCATCTCTTTAGGAAGCTGAGCAAGAACTCGCTTTCAACAGTGCTCTTTCTGTGTCCTGGCAACATCTCACACAAAGGCAGCTGATATGCCATTTCTTTTCAGCGCTTAACTCGCAGATTTGGAACTTCTGCTCCTGCCACATTTCCACCTTGCCAACCCGGCTCAGACGAAATGTCTACATCTTCCCCTTCAGCAACGGGGACGAGGCCCAGATGACTGTGCTTCCGCATGCTTAGCAGGAGCAGACAAGAGGCTTTTTACAAACCGCCATTGTGCACTGGGTCAGAGAGTGTCAGAATGCACCTATGTCAGAAAGGGCCCTTTGCTCTCAGCCGTGCCCTCCATTGCTCTAGAGGTGGAAGGCACAAAGCACTGCCTCCATCCTTCAATTGGAGACAAGCCAGCAACTGTCCTGCTTCCAGCTCTTTAGGAAGCTGGCAAAGCACTCGCATTCCACAGTGCTCTTACAGCGTCCTGGGAACGTCTCATACAAAGGCAGCTGAACACCGTGTCTTTTACAGCCCTTCACTCACCAATCTGCAACATCTGCTTCTGCCGCATTTCCACCTTGCCAACCCGGCTCAGACGAAATGCCTACATCTTCCCCTGAAGCGACTGTGCTGATACCAAAATGATTGAGCATCCACATGCTTAGGAGGCGATAAACTGCATGCCTTTTTCCAACCACCATTTTACACTGCTTAGAGAGCGTCGGAAAGCAGCTATGTCAGAAAGGCCCCTTTGCTCTCAGGCATGCCCTCCATTGCTCTCGAGGTGGAAGGCACAAGGCACTGGTTGTGGATCCACCCTCAATTGGAGACAAAGCACATCTTGTCCTGTCTCAGGCTCTTTAGGAAGTGGAGAAAAAACTCCCTTTCCACAGTGCTCTTACAGCGTCCAGGGAACATCTCATACAAAGGAGACTGAACGCTGTTTCTTTTCAGCACTTCACTCGCCAGTCTGGGACATCTGCATCCTGCACGTTTCCACCTTGCAAACCCGGCTCAGATGAAATGCCTACATCTTCCCCTTAAGCAACGGGGGCGAAGCCCACATGTTTGTGCTGCCACATGCTTAGCAGGAGCAGACAATAGGCTTTTTACAGACCGCCATTGTGCACTGGGTCAGAGAGTGTCAGAATGCACCTATGTCAGAAAGGGCCCTTTGCTCTCAGCCGTGCCCTCCATTGCTCTAGAGGTGGAAGGCACAAAGCACTGCCTCCATCTTTCAATTGGAGACAAGCCATAAACTGTCTTGCCTCCAGCTCTTTAGGAAGCTGACAAACAACTCGCTTTCCACAGTCCTGTTACAGCAGACCGGGGAACTTCTCATACAAAGGCAGCTCAAATGGCATTTCTTCCCAGCCCTTAACTCACAGCTTTAGAACTCCTGCTTCTGCCGAAATTCCACCTTGCCAACCCGGCTCAGACGAAATGCCTACATCTTCCCCTGAAGCAACTGTTCTGAGTCCCAAATGATTGAGCGTCCACGTGCTTAGGAGGCGATAGACTGCACGCCTTTTTCCAACCACCATTGTGCACTGCTGGAGAGAGTGTCAGAAAGCAGCTATGTCAGAAAAACCCCTTTGCTCTCAGCCGTGCCCTTCATTGCTCTAGACGTGGAATGCACAATGCACTGGCTCCGCCCGTCAAGGGGCAACAATCCACAGACAATCTTCCTTCCATCTCTTTAGGAAGCTGAGCAAGAACTCGCTTTCAACAGTGCTCTTTCTGTGTCCTGGCAACATCTCATACAAAGGCAGCTGATATGCCATTTCTTTTCAGCGCTTAACTCGCAGATTTGGAACTTCTGTTCCTGCCACATTTCCACCTTGCCAACCCGGCTCAGACGAAATGTCTACATCTTCCCCTTCAGCAATGGGGACGAGGCCCAGATGACTGTGCTTCCGCATGCTTAGCAGGAGCAGACAATAGGCTTTTTACAAACCGCCATTGTGCACTGGGTCAGAGAGTGTCAGAATGCACCTATGTCAGAAAGGGCCCTTTGCTCTCAGCCGTGCCCTCCATTGCCCTTAGAGGTGGAAGGCACAAAGCACTGCCTCCATCCTTAAATTGGATACAAGCCAGCAACTGTCCTGCTTCCAGCTCTATAGGAAGCTGGGAAAGCACTCGCATTCCACAGTGCTCTTGCAGCGTCCTGGGAACGTCTCATACATAGGCAGCTGAACACCGTGTCTTTTCAGCCTTTAACTCACCAATCTGCTACATCTGCTTCTGCCGCATGTCCACCTTGCCAACCCGGCTCAGACGAAATGCCTACATCTTCCCCTTAAGCTACGGGGGCAAAGGCCACATGACTGTGCTTCCCCATGCTTAGCAGGAGCAGACAATAGGCTTTGTACAAACCGCCATTGTGCACTGGTTCAGAGAGTGTCAGAATGCACCTATGTCAGAAAGGGCCCTTTGCTCTCAGCCGTGCCCTCCATTGCTCTAGAGGTGGAAGGCACAAAGCACTGCCTCCATCCTTCAATTGGAGACAAGCCATAAACTGTCTTGCCTCCAGCTCTTTAGGAAGCTGACAAACAACTCGCTTTCTACAGTCCTGTTACAGCAGACCGGGGAACTTCTCATACAAAGGCAGCTCAAATGGCATTTCTTCCCAGCCCTTAACTCGCAGCTTAGGACTCCTGCTTCTGCCGCAATTCCACCTTGCCAACCCGGCTCAGACGACATGCCTACATCTTCCCCTGAAGGAACTGGGCTGAGTCCCCAATGATTGAGCGTCCATGTGCTTAGGAGGCGATAGACTGCACGCGTTTTTCCAACCACCATTGCGCACTGCTGGAGAGAGTGTCGGAAAGCAGCTATGTCAGAAAGACAGCTTTGCTCTCAGCCGTGCCCTTCATTGCTCTAGACGTGGAATGCACAAGGCACTGGCTCCCCCCTCAAGGGGCGACAATCCAGAGACCATCTTCCTTCCATCTCTTTAGGAAGCTGAGCAAGAACTCGCTTTCAACAGTGCTCTTTCTTTGTCCTGGCAACATCTCATACAAAGGCAGCTGATATGCCATTTCTTTTCAGCGCTTAACTCGCAGATTTGGAACTTCTGCTCCTGCCACATTTCCACCTTGCCAACCCGGCTCAGACGAAATGTCTACATCTTCCCCTTCAGCAACGGGGACGAGGCCCAGATCACTGTGCTTCCGCATGCTTAGCAGGAGCAGACAATAGGCTTTTTACAAACCGCCATTGTGCAATGGGCCAGAGAGTGTCAGAATGCACCTATGTCAGAAAGGGCCCTTTGCTCTCAGCCGTGCCCTCCATTGCTCTAGAGGTGGAAGGCACAAAGCACTGCCTCCATCCTTCAATTGGAGAAAAGCCAGCAACTGGCCTGCTTCCAGCTCTTTGGGAAGCTGGGAAAGCACTCGCATTCCACAGAGCTGTTACAGCATCCTGGGTACGTCTCATACAAAGGCAGCTGGACACCGTGTCTTTTCAGCCCTTAACTCACCAATCTGCAACATCTGCTTCTGCCGCATTTCCACCTAGCCAACCCGGCTCAGACGAAATGCCTACATCTTCCCCTGAAGCGACTGGGCTGATTCCCAAATGATAGAGCATCCACATGCTTAGGAGGTGATAAACTGCATGCATTTTTCCAACCACCATTTTACACTGCTTAGAGAGCGTCGGAAAGCAGCTATGTCAGAAAGGCCCCTTTGCTCTCAGCCATGCCCTCCATTGCTCTCGAGGTGGAAGGCACAAGGCACTGGTTGTGGATCCACCCTCAATGGGAGACAAAGCACATCTTGTCCTGTCTCAGGCTCTTTAGTAAGTGGAGAAAAATCTCCCTTTCCACAGTGCTCTTACAGCGTCCAGGGAACATCTCATACAAAGGAGGCTGAACACCGTTTCTTTTCAGCACTTCACTCGCCAGTCTGGGACATCTGCATCCTGCACGTTTCCACCTTGCCAACCCGTATCAGACGAAATGCCTACGTCTTCCCCTTGAGCAATGGGGATGAGGCCCATAGGATTGTGGTTCCACATGCTGACGAGGAGAGAGACAATAGGCTTTTAACTAACCACGAAGTGCAACGGTTGGGAGAGTGTCAGAAAGCACCAATGGCAGAAAGGCCCCTTTACTATCAGCCGCGCCCTCCATTGCTGTAGAGGTGGAAGGCACAAAGCACTGCCTCCATAATTCAATGGGAGACAAGCCATAAACTGTCTTGCCTCCAGCTCTTTAGGAATCTGACAAAAAACACGGTTTCCACAGTGCTGTTACAGCATACTAGGAAACTCTCATACAGAGGCAGCTCAAACGCCATTTCTTCCCAGTGCTTAACTGGCCTCTTTAGGACTTCCGCTTCTGCCACAGTTCCACCTTGCCAACCCGGCTCAGACGAAATGCCTACATCTTCCCCTTAAGCAACGGGGGTGAAGCCCACATGATTGTGCTTCCACATGCTTTCCAGGAGTAGAGAATAGGCTTTTTACAAACCGCCATTGTGCACTGGGTCAAAGAGTGTCAGAATGCACCTATGTCAGAAGGGGTCCTTTGCTCTCAGCCATGCCCTCCATTGCTCTAGAGGTGGAAGGCACAAAGCACTGCCTCCATCCTCCAATTGGAGACAAGCCATAAACTGTCTTGCCTCCAGCTCTTTAGGAAGCTGACAAACAACTCGCTTTCCACAGTCCTGTTACAGCAGACCGGTTAAATTCTCATACAAAGGCTGCTCAAATGGCATTTCTTCCCAGCCATTAACTCGCAGCTTAGGACTCCTGCTTCTGCCGCAATTCCACCTTGCCAACCCGGCTCAGACGAAATGCCTACATCTTCCCCTGAAGCAACTGGGCTGAGTCCCAAATGATTGAGCGTCCACGTGCTTAGGAGGCGATAGACTGCACGCCTTTTTCCAACCACCATTGTGCACTGCTGAAGAGAGTGTCGGAAAGCAGTTATGGCAGAAAGACCCCTTTGCTCTCAGCCCTGCCCTTCATTGCTGTAGGCGTGGAATGCACAAGGCACTGGCTCCCCCCCTCAAGGGGCGACAAGCCACAGACCATCTTCCATCCATCTCTTTAGGAAGCTGAGCAACAACTCGTTTTCAACAGTGCTCTTTCTGTGTCCTGGCAACATCTCATACAAAGGCAGCTGATATGCCATTTCTTTTCAGCGCTTAACTCGCAGATTTGGAACTTCTGCTCCTGCCACATTTCCACCTTGTCAACCCAGCTCAGACGAAATGTCTACATCTTCCCCTTCAGCAACGGGGACGAGGTCCAGATGACTGTGCTTCTGCATGCTTAGCAGGAGCAGACAATAGGCTTTTTACAAACCGCCATTGTGCACTGGGCCAGAGAGTGTCAGAATGCACCTATGTCAGAAAGGGCCCTTTGCTCTCAGCCGTGCCCTCCATTGCTCTAGAGGTGGAAGGCACAAAGCACGTGCCAATGACCCCGGAAGCACCTGCCGAGCACGCCGGAACCACCTGCTCGACTCGCCAGAACCACCTGCCGGACACGCAAAAATCACCTGCCGGCTACGCCACAACCAGTCGGGGAACACTTCGGAATCACCTGCCGGGCTTGCTGGAACCACCTGCCGGTCATGCCAAAATCACCTGCCAACTACGCCAGTACCACTTGGGAGACACTGTGGAAACACCTGTCGGGCCGGCCGGAACCACATCTCAGACGTGCCAGAACCATGTGCATGAGATGCTGGAACCACACCCCGATCAGACGGAAAGCACCTGCCAGACCCGTCTGAACAACCTGCCGAGCACGCCGTAGCCACCTGCTCGACTCGCCGGAACCACCTACCTGACATGCCCAAATCACCAGCCGGGTATGCCAGAACCACTTGGCGGACACTCCGGAATCATCTGCCGGACATGCCGGAACCAGCTCTCAGACACACCAGAACGACGTGCCGGACACGCCGGAATCACCTACCGGACAGACCGGAACCACCTGCCGAGCATGCCGGAGCCACCTGTTCAACTCGCTGGAACCACCTGCCGGACAGGCCAATATCAACTGCTCCTATGCCAGAACCACCTGGGGGACGGTCCGGAATCACCTGCCAGCCATGGCGGAACCACCTCTCAGACGTACCAGAACCACCTGCCGGAGAAGCTGGAAACAAGTTGTGGACAGTCTGGAACCACCTGCCGGCCAAGCCTGAACCACCTGCCAAGCACAATGGAACAACCTGCCAGACACGCCAAAATCCCCTTGCGTGTTATGCCAGAACAACTAGGAGGACTCAATGGGATGAGCTGCCGGGCATGCCGGAACCACCTCTCAGACGTGCCAGAACCACCTGCCGGAGAAGCTGGAAACACGTCCTGGACAGACTGGAACCACGTGACGGCCATGCCTAAACCACCTGCCGAGCACTGCGGAACCACCTGCTGGACACGCCAAAATCACCTGCGGGCTACGCCAGAACCACTTGGGCGACTCTCCGAAATGACCTGCCGGGCATGTTGGAACCACCACTCAGACGTGCCAGAAGCACGTGGCGGACAGTCCGGAATCACCTGTTGGGCATACGCAACCACCTCTGACACGTACCAGAACCACGTGCCGTGCACGCCGGAACCACCTACCGGACAGACCGGAATCAACTTTTGAGCATGCCGGAACCACCAGTCAGATGTGCCAGAAACACGTGCCGGAGACGCCGGAAGCACCTGCCGAGCACGTCGCAACCACCTGCTCAACTCGCCTGAACCACCTGCCGGACACGCCAAAATCACCTGCCCGCTACACCAGCACCACTTCGGGGACAAGCCGGAATCACGTGAGGGACATGCCGGCACAGCCTCTCAGACTGAACCTCGTGCCGGACACCACAGAACCACCTGCCGGACAGACCGGAACCACCTGCCGGACACGCCGGAACCACCGGCTTGACCCGCCGGAACGACCAGTGGACATGCAAACTCACCTGCCAGCTACGCCGGAAACACTTGGCGAACACTCCGGAATCACCTGCCTGGCATGCCGGAACCACCTCTCAGATATGACAGAACCACCTGCCGGACACGCAAAAATCACCTGCCGGCTACGCCACAACCAGTCGGGGAACACTTCGGAATCACCTGCCGGGCTTGCTGGAACCACCTGCCGGTCATGCCAAAATCACCTGCCAACTACGCCAGTACCACTTGGCGGACATTGTGGAAACACCTGTCGGGCCGGCCGGAACCACATCTCAGACGTGCCAGAACCATGTGCATGAGATGCTGGAACCACACCCCGAACAGACGGAAAAAACTTGCCAGACCCGTCTGAACAACCTGCCGAGCACGCCGGAGCCACCTGCTCGACTCGCCGGAAACACCTACCTGACATGCCCAAATCACCAGCCGGGTATGCCAGAACCACTTGGCGGACACTCCGGAATCATCTGCCGGACATGCCGGAACCAGCTCTCAGACACACCAGAACCACGTGCCGGAGACGCCGGAAGCACCTGCCGAGCATGCCGGAGCCACCAGCTCGACTCGCCGGAAACACCTGCCGGACACGCCAAAATCACCTGCCGGGTACGCCAGAACCACCTGGCGGACACTCCGAAATCACCTGTCGCGCATGCCGGAACCACCTCTCAGACGTGCTGGAAGCACGTGCCGGACACGCCGGAATCACCTACCGGACAGACCGGAACCACCTGACGAGCACGCCGGAGCCACCTGTTCGACTCGCTGGAACCACCTGCCGGACAGGCCAATATCAACTGCTGGCTATGCCAGAACCACCTGGGGGACGGTCCGGAATCACCTGCCAGCCATGGCGGAACCACCTCTCAGACGTACCAGAACCACCTGCCGGAGAAGCTGGAAACACGTCCTGGACAGTCTGGAACCACCTGCCGGCCAAGCCTGAACCACCTGCCAAGCACAACGGAACAACCTGCCAGACACGCCAAAATCACCTGCGTGTTATGCCAGGACCACTTGGAGGACTCAATGGGCTGACCTGCCGGGCATGCCGGAACCACCTCTCAGACGTGCCAGAACCATGTGGCGGACAGTCCGGAATCACCTGTTGGGCATGCGCAACCACCTCTGAGACGTACCAGAACCACATGCCGTGCAGGCTGGAACCACCTACCGGACAGACCGGAATCACCTTTCGGGCATGCCGGAACCACCTGTCAGATGTGCCAGAAACACGTGCCGGAGACGCCGGAAGCACCTGCCAAGCACGTTGGAACCACCTGCTCAACTCGCCTGAACCACCTGCCGGACATGCCAAAATCACCTGCCGACTATGCCAGAACCACTTGGCGAACACTCCGGAATCACTTGCCGGGCATGCAGGAACCACCTCTCAGACATGCCAGAACCCCGTGCCAATGACCCCGGAAGCACCAGCCGAGCACGCCGGAACCACCTGCTCGACTCGCCAGAACCACCTGCCGATCACGCAAAAATCACCTGCCGGCTACGCCACAACCAGTTGGTGAACACTTTGGAATCACCTGCCAGGCTTGCTGGAACCACCTGCCAGTCATGCCAAAATCACCTGCCAACTACGCCAGAACCGCTTGGCGGACACTGCGGAAACACCTGTCGGGCCGGCTGGAACCACATCTCAGACGTGCCAGAACCATGTGGCGGATAGTCCGGAATAACCTGTTGGGCATACTCAACCACCTCTGACACGTACCAAAACCATGTGCCGTGCACGCCGGAACCACCTACCGGACAGACCGGAATCAACCTTTGGGCATGCCGGAACCACCTGTCAGATGTGCCAGAAACACGTGCCGGAGACGCCGGAAGCACCTGCCAAGCACGTTGGAACCACCTGCTCAACTCGCCTGAACCACCTGCCGGCCATGCCAAAATCACCTGCCGAGTATGCCAGAACCACTTGGCGAACACTCCGGAATCACTTGCCGGGCATGCAGGAACCACCTCTCAGACATGCCAGAACCCCGTGCCAATGACCCCGGAAGCACCAGCCGAGCACGCCGGAACCACCTGCTCGACTCGCCAGAACCACCTGCCGATCACGGAAAAATCACCTGCCGGCTACGCCACAACCAGTTGGTGAACACTTTGGAATCACCTGCCAGGCTTGCTGGAACCACCTGCCGGTCATGCCAAAATCTTCTGCCAACTACGCCAGTACCACTTGGCGGACACTGTGGAAACACCTGTCGGGCCGGCCGGAACCACATCTCAGACGTGCCAGAAGCATGTGCATGAGATGCAGGAACCACACCCCGAACAGACGGAAAACACCTGCCAGACCCGTGTGAACAACCTGCCGAGCACGCCGGAGCCACCTGCTCGACTCGCCGGAACCACCTACCTGACATGCCCAAATCACCAGCCGGGTATGCCAGAACCACTTGGCGGACACTCCGGAATCATCTGCCGGACATGCCGGAACCAGCGCTCAGACACACCAGAACCACGTGCCGGAGACGCATGAAGCACCTGCCGAGCATGCCGGAGCCACCTGCTCGACTCGCCAGAAACACCTGCCGGACACGCCAAAATGACCTGCCGGGTACGCCAGAACCACCTGGCGGACACTCCGAAATCACCTGTCGCTCATGCCAGAACCACCTCTAAGACGTGCCGGAAGCACGTGCCGGACACGCCGGAATCACCTACCGGACAGACCGGAACCACCTGCCGAGAACGCCGGAACCACCTGTTTGACTCGCTGGAACCACCTGCCGGACAGGCCAATATCAACTGCTGGCTATGCCAGAACCACCTGGGGGACGGTCCGGAATCGCCTGCCAGCCATGGCGGAACCACCTCTCAGACGTACCAGAACCACCTGCCGGAGAAGCTGGAAACACGTCCTGGACAGTCTGGAACCACCTGCCGGCCATGCCTGAACCACCTGCCAAGCACAACGGAACAACCTGCCAGACACGCCAAAATCACCTGCGTGTTATGCCAGAACCACTTGGAGGACTCTCTGGGATGACCTGCCGGGCATGCCGGAACCACCTCTCAGACGTGCCAGAACCATGTGGCGGACAGTCCGGAATCACCTGTTGGGCATGCGCAACCACCGTTGAGACGTACCAGAACCACATGCCGTGCAGGCTGGAACCACCTACCGGACAGACCGGAATCACCTTTCGGGCATGCCGGAACCACCTGTCAGATGTGCCAGAAACACGTGCCGGAGACGCCGGAAGCACCTGCCAAGCACGTTGGAACCACCTGCTCAACTCGCCTGAACCACCTGCCGGACATGCCAAAATCACCTGCCGACTATGCCAGAACCACTTGGCGAACACTCCGGAATCACTTGCCGGGCATGCAGGAACCACCTCACAGACATGCCAGAACCCCGTGCCAATGACCCCGGAAGCACCAGCCGAGCACGCCGGAACCACCTGCTCGACTCGCCAGAACCACCTGCCGATCACGCAAAAATCACCTGCCGGCTACGCCACAACCAGTTGGTGAAGACTTTGGAATCACCTGCCAGGCTTGCTGGAACCACCTGCCAGTCATGCCAAAATCACCTGCCAACTACGCCAGAACCGCTTGGCGGACACTGCGGAAACACCTGTCGGGCCGGCAGAACCACATCTCAGACGTGCCAGAAACGTGTTCATGAGATGCTGGAACCACACCCAGAACAGACGGATGCCACCTGCCAGAACCGCCTGAACCACCTGCCGAGCACGCCGGAAACACCTGCTCGACTCACCGGTACCACCTCCCTGACACGCCAAAATCACCTGCTGGGTATGCCAGAACCACTTGGCGGACACTCCGGAATCATCTGCCGGACATGCCGGAACCAGCTCTCAGACACACCAGAACCAAGTGCCGGAGACGCCGGAAGCACCTGCCGAGCATGCCGGAGCCACCTGCTCGACTCGCCAGAAACACCTGCCGGACACGCCAAAATCACCTGCCGGGTATGCCAGAACCACCTGGCGGACACTACGGAATCACCTGCCGCGCATGCCGGAACCACCTCTCAGACGTGCCGGAAGCACGTGCCAGACACGCCGGAAACACCTACCGGACACACCGGAACCACCTGCCAAGTACGCCGGAGCCACCTGTTCGACTCGCTGGAACCACCTGCCGGACAGGCCAATATCAACTGCTGGCTATGCCAGAACCACCTGGGGGACAGTCCGTGATCACCTGCCAGC
This sequence comes from Equus caballus, assembly GCF_041296265.1. Classification (NCBI taxonomy): domain Eukaryota; kingdom Metazoa; phylum Chordata; class Mammalia; order Perissodactyla; family Equidae; genus Equus; species Equus caballus. The sequence continues at coordinate 8,958,215 of NC_091700.1, read as the reverse complement.
CATGGCGTCACCACCTCTGACACGTACCAGAACCACCTGCCGGAGAAGCTGGAAACACGTCCTGGACAGACTGGAACCACGTGAAGGCCATGCCTGAACCACCTGCCGAGCACGGCGGAACCACCTGCCGGACACGCCAAAATCACCTGCGGGCTACGCCAGAACCACTTGGACGACTCTCCGAAATGACCTGCCGGGCATGTTGGAACCACCTCTCAGACGTGCCAGAAGCACGTGGCGGACAGTCCGGAATCACCTGTTGGACATACGCAACCACCTCTGAGACGTACCAGAACCACGTTCCGTGCACGCCGGAACCACCTACCGGACAGACCGGAATCAACTTTTGGGCATGCCAGAACCACCAGTCAGATGTGCCAGAAACACGTGCCGGAGACGCCGGAAGCACCTGCCGAGCACGTCGCAACCACCTGCTCAACTCGCCTGAACCACCTGCCGGACACGCCAAAATCACCTGCCCGCTACACCAGCACCACTTCGGGGACAAGCCGGAATCACGTGAGGGGCATGCCGGCACAGCCTCTCAGACTGAACCTCATGCCGGACACCACAGAACCACCTGCCGGACAGACCGGAACCACCTGCCGGACACGCCGGTACCACCGGCTCGACCCGCCGGAACGACCGCTGGACATGCAAACTCACCTGCCGGCTACGCCGGAAACACTTGGCGAACACTCCGGAATCACCTGCCGGGCATGCCGGAACCACCTCTCAGATATGCCAGAACCACGTGCCAATGACCCCGGAAGCACCTGCCGAGCACGCCGGAACCACCTGCTCGACTCGCCAGAACCACCTGCCGGACACGCAAAAATCACCTGCCGGCTACGCCACAACCAGTCGGGGAACACTTCGGAATCACCTGCCGGGCTTGCTGGAACCACCTGCCGGTCATGCCAAAATCACCTGCCAACTACGCCAGTACCACTTGACGGACACTGTGGAAACACCTGTCGGGCCGGCCGGAACCACATCTCAGACGTGCCAGAACCATGTGCATGAGATGCTGGAACCACACCCCGAACAGACGGAAAACACCTGCCAGACACGTCTGAACAACCTGCCGAGCACGCCGGAGCCACCTGCTCGACTCGCCGGAACCACCTACCTGACATGCCCAAATCACTAGCCGGGTATGCCAGAACCACTTGGCGGACACTCCGGAATCATCTGCCGGACATGCCGGAACCAGCTCTCAGACACAGCAGAACCACGTGCCGGAGACGCCGGAAGCACCTGCCGAGCATGCCGGAGCCACCAGCTCGACTCGCCAGAAACACCTGCCGGACACGCCAAAATCACCTGCCGGGTACGCCAGAACCACCTGGCGGACACTCCGAAATCACCTGTCGCGCATGCCGGAACCACCTCTCAGACGTGCCGGAAGCACGTGCCGGACACGCCGGAATCACCTACCGGACAGACCGGAACCACCTGACGAGCACGCCGGAGCCACCTGTTCGACTCGCTGGAACCACCTGCCGGACAGGCCAATATCAACTGCTGGCTATGCCAGAACCACCTGGGGGACGGTCCGGAATCACCTGCCAGCCATGGCGAAACCACCTCTCAGCCGTACCAGAACCACCTGCCGGAGAAGCTGGAAACACGTCCTGGACAGTCTGGAACCACCTGCCGGCCAAGCCTGAACCACCTGCCAAGCACAACGGAACAACCTGCCAGACACGCCAAAATCACCTGCGTGTTATGCCAGAACCACTTGGAGGACTCTCTGGGATGACCTGCCGGGCATGCCGGAACCACCTCTCAGACGTGCCAGAACCATGTGGCGGACAGTCCAGAATCACCTGTTGGGCATGCGCAACCACCGTTGAGACGTACCAGAACCACATGCCGTGCAGGCTGGAACCACCTACCGGACAGACCGGAATCACCTTTCGGGCATGCCGGAACCACCTGTCAGATGTGCCAGAAACACGTGCCGGAGACGCCGGAAGCACCTGCCAAGCACGTTGGAACCACCTGCTCAACTCGCCTGAACCACCTGCCGGACATGCCAAAATCACCTGCCGACTATGCCAGAACCACTTGGCGAACACTCCGGAATCACTTGCCGGGCATGCAGGAACCACCTCTCAGACATGCCAGAGCCCCGTGCCAATGACCCCGGAAGCACCAGCCGAGCACGCCGGAACCACCTGCTCGACTCGCCAGAACCACCTGCCGATCACGCAAAAATCACCTGCCGGCTACGCCACAACCAGTTGGTGAACACTTTGGAATCACCTGCCAGGCTTGCTGGAACCACCTGCCAGTCATGCCAAAATCACCTGCCAACTACGCCAGAACCGCTTGGCGGACACTGCGGAAACACCTGTCGGGCCGGCTGGAACCACATATCAGACGTGCCAGAAACGTGTTCATGAGATGCTGGAACCACACCCCGAACAGACGGATACCACCTGCCAGAACCGCCTGAACCACCTGCTGAGCACGCCGGAAACACCTGCTCGACTCACCGGTACCACCTCCCTGACACGCCAAAATCACCTGCTGGGTATGCCAGAACCACTTGGCGGACACTCCGGAATCATCTGCCGGACGTGCCGGAACCAGCTCTCAGACACACCAGAACCAAGTGCCGGAGACGCCGGAAGCACCTGCCGAGCATGCCGGAGCCACCTGCTCGACTCGCCAGAAACACCTGCCGGACACGCAAAAATCACCTGCCGGGTACGCCACAACCACCTGGCGGACACTACGGAATCATCAGCCGCGCATGCCGGAACCACCTCTCAGACGTGCCGGAAGCACGTGCCAGACACGCCGGAAACACCTACCGGACAGACCGGAACCACCTGCCTAGAACGCCGGAGCAACCTGTTCGACTCGCTGGAACCACCTGCCGGACAGGCCAATATCAACTGCTGGGTATGCCAGAACCACCTGGGGGACAGTCCGGGATCACCTGCCAGCCATGGCGGAACCACATCTCAGACGTACCAGAACCACCTGCCGGAGAAGCTGGAAACACGTCCTGGACAGACTGGAACCACGTGACGGCCATGCCTGAACCACCTGCCGAGCACGGCGGAATCACCTGCCGGACACACAAAAATCACCTGCCGGCTACGCCACAACCAGTTGGGGAACACTTCGGAATCACCTGCCGGGCTTGCTGGAACCACCTGCCGGTCATGCCAAAATCACCTGCCAACTACGCCAGTACCACTTGTGGGACACTGTGGAAACACATGTCTGGCCGGCTGGAACCACATCTCAGACGTCCCAGAACCATGTGCATGAGATGCTGGAACCACACCCCGAACAGACGGAAAACACCTGCCAGACCCGTCTGAACAACCTGCCGAGCACGCCGGAGGCACCTGCTCGACTCGCCGGAACCACCTACCTGACATGCCCAAATCACCAGCCGGGTATGCCAGAACCACTTGGCGGACATTCCGGAATCATCTGCCGGACATGCCGGAACCAGCTCTCAGACACACCAGAACCACGTGCCGGACACGATGGAATCACCTACCGGACAGACCGGAACCACCTGCTGAGCACGCCGGAGCCACCTGTTCGACTCGCCGGAACCACATGCCGGACAGGCCAATATCAACTGCTGGCTATGCCAGAACCACCTGGGGGACGGTCCGGAATCACCTGCCAGCCCTGGCGGAACCACCTCTCAGACGTACCAGAACCACCTGCCGGAGAAGCTGGAAACACGTCCTGGACAGTCTGGAACCACCTGCCGGCCAAGCCTGAACCACCTGCCAAGCACAATGGAACAACCTGCCAGACACGCCAAAATCACCTGCGTGTTATGCCAGAACCACTTGGAGGACTCTCTGGGATGACCTGCCGGGCATGCCGGAACCACCTCTCAGACGTGCCAGAACCATGTGGCGGACAGTCCGGAATCACCTGTTGGGCATGCGCAACCACCTCTGAGACGTACCAGAACCACATGCCGTGCAGGCTGGAACCACCTACTGGACAGACCGGAATCACCTTTCGGGCATGCCGGAACCACCTGTCAGATGTGCCAGAAACACGTGCCGGAGACGCCGGAAGCACCTGCCAAACACGTTGGAACCACCTGCTCAACTCGCCTGAACCACCTGCCGGACATGCCAAAATCACCTGCCGACTATGCCAGAACCACTTGGCGAACACTCCGGAATCACTTGCCGGGCATGCAGGAACCACCTCTCAGACATGCCAGAACCCCGTGCCAATGACCCCGGAAGCACCAGCCGAGCACGCCGGAACCACCTGCTCGACTCGCCAGAACCACCTGCCGATCACGCAAAAATCACCTGCCGGCTACGCCACAACCAGTTGGTGAACACTTTGGAATCACCTGCCAGGCTTGCTGGAACCACCTGCCAGTCATGCCAAAATCACCTGCCAACTACGCCAGAACCGCTTGGCGGACACTGCGGAAACACCTGTCGGGCCGACTGGAACCACATCTCAGACGTGCCAGAAACGTGTTCATGAGATGCTGGAACCACACCCCGAACAGACAGATACCACCTGCCAGAAGCGCCTGAACCAACTGCCGAGCACGCCAGAACCACCTGCTCGACTCACCGGTACCACCTCCCTGACATGCCAAAATCACCTGCTGGGTATGCCAGAACCACTTGGCGGACACTCCGGAATCATCTGCCGGACATGCCGGAACCAGCTCTCAGACACACCAGAACCAAGTGCCGGAGACGCCGGAAGGACCTGCCGAGCATGCCGGAGCCACCTGCTGGACTCCCAGAAACACCTGCCGGACACGCCAAAATCACCTGCCGGGTATGCCAGAACCACCTGGCGGACACTACGGAATCACCTGCCAGCCATGGCGGAACCACCTCTGAGACGTGCCGGAAGCACGTGCCAGACACGCCGGAAACACCTACCGGACAGACCGGAACCACCTGCCGAGCACGCCGGAGCCACCTGTTCGACTCGCTGGAACCAACTGCCGGACAGGCCAATATCAACTGCTGGCTATGCCAGAACCACCTGGGGGACAGTCCGGGATCACCTGCCAGCCATGGCGGAACCACATCTCAGACGTACCAGAACCACCTGCCGGAGAAGCTGGAAACACGTCCTGGACAGACTGGAACCACGTGACGGCCATGCCTGAACCACCTGCCGAGCACGGCGGAACCACCTGCTGGACACGCCAAAATCACCTGCGGGCTACGCCAGAACCACTTGGGCGACTCTCCGAAATGACCTGCCGGGCATGTTGGAACCACCACTCAGACGTGCCAGAAGCACGTGGCGGACAGTCCGGAATCACCTGTTGGGCATACGCAACCACCTCTGACACGTACCAGAACCACGTGCCGTGCACGCCGGAACCACCTACCGGACAGACCGGAATCAACTTTTGGGCATGCCGGAACCACCAGTGAGATGTGCCAAAACACGTGCCGGAGACGCCGGAAGCACCTGCCGAGCACGTCGCAACCACCTGCTCAACTCGCCTGAACCACCTGCCGGACACGCCAAAATGACCTGCCCGCTACACCAGCACGACTTCGGGGACAAGCCGGAATCACGTGAGGGGCATGCCGGCACAGCCTCTCAGACTGAACCTCGTGCCGGACACCACAGAACCACCTGCCGGACAGACCGGAACCACCTGCCGGACACGCCGGTACCACCGGCTCGACGCGCCGGAACGACCGCTGGACATGCAAACTCACCTGCCGGCTACGCCGGAAACACTTGGCGAACACTCCGGAATCACCTGCCGGGCATGCCGGAACCACCTCTCAGATATGCCAGAACCACGTGCCAATGACCCCGGAAGCACCTGCCGAGCACGCCGGAACCACCTGCTCGACTCGCCAGAACCACCTGCCGGACACGCAAAAATCACCTGCCGGCTACGCCACAACCAGTCGGGGAACACTTCGGAATCACCTGCCGGGCTTGCTGGAACCACCTGCCGGTCATGCCAAAATCACCTGCCAACTACGCCAGTACCACTTGACGGACACTGTGGAAACACCTGTCGGGCCGGCCGGAACCACATCTCAGACGTGCCAGAACCATGTGCATGAGATGCTGGAACCACACCCCGAACAGACGGAAAACACCTGCCAGACACGTCTGAACAACCTGCCGAGCACGCCGGAGCCACCTGCTCGACTCGCCGGAACCACCTACCTGACATGCCCAAATCACTAGCCGGGTATGCCAGAACCACTTGGCGGACACTCCGGAATCATCTGCCGGACATGCCGGAACCAGCTCTCAGACACAGCAGAACCACGTGCCGGAGACGCCGGAAGCACCTGCCGAGCATGCCGGAGCCACCAGCTCGACTCGCCAGAAACACCTGCCGGACACGCCAAAATCACCTGCCGGGTACGCCAGAACCACCTGGCGGACACTCCGAAATCACCTGTCGCGCATGCCGGAACCACCTCTCAGACGTGCCGGAAGCACGTGCCGGACACGCCGGAATCACCTACCGGACAGACCGGAACCACCTGACGAGCACGCCGGAGCCACCTGTTCGACTCGCTGGAACCACCTGCCGGACAGGCCAATATCAACTGCTGGCTATGCCAGAACCACCTGGGGGACGGTCCGGAATCACCTGCCAGCCATGGCGAAACCACCTCTCAGCCGTACCAGAACCACCTGCCGGAGAAGCTGGAAACACGTCCTGGACAGTCTGGAACCACCTGCCGGCCAAGCCTGAACCACCTGCCAAGCACAACGGAACAACCTGCCAGACACGCCAAAATCACCTGCGTGTTATGCCAGAACCACTTGGAGGACTCTCTGGGATGACCTGCCGGGCATGCCGGAACCACCTCTCAGACGTGCCAGAACCATGTGGCGGACAGTCCAGAATCACCTGTTGGGCATGCGCAACCACCGTTGAGACGTACCAGAACCACATGCCGTGCAGGCTGGAACCACCTACCGGACAGACCGGAATCACCTTTCGGGCATGCCGGAACCACCTGTCAGATGTGCCAGAAACACGTGCCGGAGACGCCGGAAGCACCTGCCAAGCACGTTGGAACCACCTGCTCAACTCGCCTGAACCACCTGCCGGACATGCCAAAATCACCTGCCGACTATGCCAGAACCACTTGGCGAACACTCCGGAATCACTTGCCGGGCATGCAGGAACCACCTCTCAGACATGCCAGAGCCCCGTGCCAATGACCCCGGAAGCACCAGCCGAGCACGCCGGAACCACCTGCTCGACTCGCCAGAACCACCTGCCGATCACGCAAAAATCACCTGCCGGCTACGCCACAACCAGTTGGTGAACACTTTGGAATCACCTGCCAGGCTTGCTGGAACCACCTGCCAGTCATGCCAAAATCACCTGCCAACTACGCCAGAACCGCTTGGCGGACACTGCGGAAACACCTGTCGGGCCGGCTGGAACCACATATCAGACGTGCCAGAAACGTGTTCATGAGATGCTGGAACCACACCCCGAACAGACGGATACCACCTGCCAGAACCGCCTGAACCACCTGCTGAGCACGCCGGAAACACCTGCTCGACTCACCGGTACCACCTCCCTGACACGCCAAAATCACCTGCTGGGTATGCCAGAACCACTTGGCGGACACTCCGGAATCATCTGCCGGACGTGCCGGAACCAGCTCTCAGACACACCAGAACCAAGTGCCGGAGACGCCGGAAGCACCTGCCGAGCATGCCGGAGCCACCTGCTCGACTCGCCAGAAACACCTGCCGGACACGCAAAAATCACCTGCCGGGTACGCCACAACCACCTGGCGGACACTACGGAATCATCAGCCGCGCATGCCGGAACCACCTCTCAGACGTGCCGGAAGCACGTGCCAGACACGCCGGAAACACCTACCGGACAGACCGGAACCACCTGCCTAGAACGCCGGAGCAACCTGTTCGACTCGCTGGAACCACCTGCCGGACAGGCCAATATCAACTGCTGGGTATGCCAGAACCACCTGGGGGACAGTCCGGGATCACCTGCCAGCCATGGCGGAACCACATCTCAGACGTACCAGAACCACCTGCCGGAGAAGCTGGAAACACGTCCTGGACAGACTGGAACCACGTGACGGCCATGCCTGAACCACCTGCCGAGCACGGCGGAATCACCTGCCGGACACACAAAAATCACCTGCCGGCTACGCCACAACCAGTTGGGGAACACTTCGGAATCACCTGCCGGGCTTGCTGGAACCACCTGCCGGTCATGCCAAAATCACCTGCCAACTACGCCAGTACCACTTGTGGGACACTGTGGAAACACATGTCTGGCCGGCTGGAACCACATCTCAGACGTCCCAGAACCATGTGCATGAGATGCTGGAACCACACCCCGAACAGACGGAAAACACCTGCCAGACCCGTCTGAACAACCTGCCGAGCACGCCGGAGGCACCTGCTCGACTCGCCGGAACCACCTACCTGACATGCCCAAATCACCAGCCGGGTATGCCAGAACCACTTGGCGGACATTCCGGAATCATCTGCCGGACATGCCGGAACCAGCTCTCAGACACACCAGAACCACGTGCCGGACACGATGGAATCACCTACCGGACAGACCGGAACCACCTGCTGAGCACGCCGGAGCCACCTGTTCGACTCGCCGGAACCACATGCCGGACAGGCCAATATCAACTGCTGGCTATGCCAGAACCACCTGGGGGACGGTCCGGAATCACCTGCCAGCCCTGGCGGAACCACCTCTCAGACGTACCAGAACCACCTGCCGGAGAAGCTGGAAACACGTCCTGGACAGTCTGGAACCACCTGCCGGCCAAGCCTGAACCACCTGCCAAGCACAATGGAACAACCTGCCAGACACGCCAAAATCACCTGCGTGTTATGCCAGAACCACTTGGAGGACTCTCTGGGATGACCTGCCGGGCATGCCGGAACCACCTCTCAGACGTGCCAGAACCATGTGGCGGACAGTCCGGAATCACCTGTTGGGCATGCGCAACCACCTCTGAGACGTACCAGAACCACATGCCGTGCAGGCTGGAACCACCTACTGGACAGACCGGAATCACCTTTCGGGCATGCCGGAACCACCTGTCAGATGTGCCAGAAACACGTGCCGGAGACGCCGGAAGCACCTGCCAAACACGTTGGAACCACCTGCTCAACTCGCCTGAACCACCTGCCGGACATGCCAAAATCACCTGCCGACTATGCCAGAACCACTTGGCGAACACTCCGGAATCACTTGCCGGGCATGCAGGAACCACCTCTCAGACATGCCAGAACCCCGTGCCAATGACCCCGGAAGCACCAGCCGAGCACGCCGGAACCACCTGCTCGACTCGCCAGAACCACCTGCCGATCACGCAAAAATCACCTGCCGGCTACGCCACAACCAGTTGGTGAACACTTTGGAATCACCTGCCAGGCTTGCTGGAACCACCTGCCAGTCATGCCAAAATCACCTGCCAACTACGCCAGAACCGCTTGGCGGACACTGCGGAAACACCTGTCGGGCCGACTGGAACCACATCTCAGACGTGCCAGAAACGTGTTCATGAGATGCTGGAACCACACCCCGAACAGACAGATACCACCTGCCAGAAGCGCCTGAACCAACTGCCGAGCACGCCAGAACCACCTGCTCGACTCACCGGTACCACCTCCCTGACATGCCAAAATCACCTGCTGGGTATGCCAGAACCACTTGGCGGACACTCCGGAATCATCTGCCGGACATGCCGGAACCAGCTCTCAGACACACCAGAACCAAGTGCCGGAGACGCCGGAAGGACCTGCCGAGCATGCCGGAGCCACCTGCTGGACTCCCAGAAACACCTGCCGGACACGCCAAAATCACCTGCCGGGTATGCCAGAACCACCTGGCGGACACTACGGAATCACCTGCCAGCCATGGCGGAACCACCTCTGAGACGTGCCGGAAGCACGTGCCAGACACGCCGGAAACACCTACCGGACAGACCGGAACCACCTGCCGAGCACGCCGGAGCCACCTGTTCGACTCGCTGGAACCAACTGCCGGACAGGCCAATATCAACTGCTGGCTATGCCAGAACCACCTGGGGGACAGTCCGGGATCACCTGCCAGCCATGGCGGAACCACATCTCAGACGTACCAGAACCACCTGCCGGAGAAGCTGGAAACACGTCCTGGACAGACTGGAACCACGTGACGGCCATGCCTGAACCACCTGCCGAGCACGGCGGAACCACCTGCTGGACACGCCAAAATCACCTGCGGGCTACGCCAGAACCACTTGGGCGACTCTCCGAAATGACCTGCCGGGCATGTTGGAACCACCACTCAGACGTGCCAGAAGCACGTGGCGGACAGTCCGGAATCACCTGTTGGGCATACGCAACCACCTCTGACACGTACCAGAACCACGTGCCGTGCACGCCGGAACCACCTACCGGACAGACCGGAATCAACTTTTGGGCATGCCGGAACCACCAGTGAGATGTGCCAAAACACGTGCCGGAGACGCCGGAAGCACCTGCCGAGCACGTCGCAACCACCTGCTCAACTCGCCTGAACCACCTGCCGGACACGCCAAAATGACCTGCCCGCTACACCAGCACGACTTCGGGGACAAGCCGGAATCACGTGAGGGGCATGCCGGCACAGCCTCTCAGACTGAACCTCGTGCCGGACACCACAGAACCACCTGCCGGACAGACCGGAACCACCTGCCGGACACGCCGGTACCACCGGCTCGACGCGCCGGAACGACCGCTGGACATGCAAACTCACCTGCCGGCTACGCCGGAAACACTTGGCGAACACTCCGGAATCACCTGCCGGGCATGCCGGAACCACCTCTCAGATATGCCAGAACCACGTGCCAATGACCCCGGAAGCACCTGCCGAGCACGCCGGAACCACCTGCTCGACTCGCCAGAACCACCTGCCGGACACGCAAAAATCACCTGCCGGCTACGCCACAACCAGTCGGGGAACACTTCGGAATCACCTGCCGGGCTTGCTGGAACCACCTGCCGGTCATGCCAAAATCACCTGCCAACTACGCCAGTACCACTTGGCGGACACTGTGGAAACACCTGTCGGGCCGGCCGGAACCACATCTCAGACGTGCCAGAACCATGTGCATGAGATGCTGGAACCACACCCCGAACAGACGGAAAACACCTGCCAGACCCGTCTGAACAACCTGCCGAGCACGCCGGAGCCACCTGCTCGACTCGCCAGAACCACCTACCTGACATGCCCAAATCACCAGCCGGGTATGCCAGAACCACTTGGCGGACACTCCGGAATCATCTGCCGGACATGCCGGAACCAGCTCTCAGACACACCAGAACCACGTGCCGGAGACGCCGGAAGCACCTGCCGAGCATGCCGGAGCCACCAGCTCGACTCGCCAGAAACACCTGCCGGACACGCCAAAATCACCTGCCGGGTACGCCAGAACCACCTGGCGGACACTCCGAAATCACCTGTCGCGCATGCCGGAACCACCTCTCAGACGTGCCGGAAGCACGTGCCGGACACGCCGGAATCACCTACCGGACAGACCGGAACCACCTGACGAGCACGCCGGAGCCACCTGTTCGACTCGCTGGAACCACCTGCCGGACAGGCCAATATCAACTGCTGGCTATGCCAGAACCACCTGGGGGACGGTCCGGAATCACCTGCCAGCCCTGGCGGAACCACCTCTCAGACGTACCAGAACCACCTGCCGGAGAAGCTGGAAACACGTACTGGACAGTCTGGAACCACCTGCCGGCCAAGCCTGAACCACCTGCCAAGCACAACGGAACAACCTGCCAGACACGCCAAAATCACCTGCGTGTTATGCCAGAACCACTTGGAGGACTCTCTGGGATGACCTGCCGGGCATGCCGGAACCACCTCTCAGACGTGCCAGAACCATGTGGCGGACAGTCCAGAATCACCTGTTGGGCATGCGCAACCACCGTTGAGACGTACCAGAACCACATGCCGTGCAGGCTGGAACCACCTACCGGACAGACCGGAATCACCTTTCGGGCATGCCGGAACCACCTGTCAGATGTGCCAGAAACACGTGCCGGAGACGCCGGAAGCACCTGTCGAGCACGTCGCAACCACCTGCTCAACTCGCCTGAACCACCTGCCGGACACGCCAAAATCACCTGCCCGCTACACCAGCACCACTTCGGGGACAAGCCGGAATCACGTGAGGGGCATGCCGGCACAGCCTCTCAGACTGAACCTCGTGCCGGACACCACAGAACCACCTGCCGGACAGACCGGAACCACCTGCCGGACACGCCGGAACCACCGGCTCGACCCGCCGGAACGACCGCTGGACATGCAAACTCACCTGCCGGCTACGCCGGAAACACTTGGCGAACAATCCGGAATCACCTGCCGGGCATGCCGGAACCACCTCTCAGATATGCCAGAACCACGTGCCAATGACCCCGGAAGCACCTGCCGAGCACGCCGGAACCACCTGCTCGACTCGCCAGAACCACCTGCCGGACACGCAGAAATCACCTGCCGGCTACGCCACAACCAGTTGGGGAACACTTCGGAATCACCTGCCGGGCTTGCTGGAACCACCTGCCGGTCATGCCAAAATCACCTGCCAACTACGCCAGTACCACTTGGCAGACACTGTGGAAACACCTGTCGGGCCGGCCGGAACCACATCTCAGACGTGCCAGAACCATGTGCATGAGATGCTGGAACCACACCCCGAACAGACGGAAAACACCTGCCAGACAAGTTTGAATAACCTGCCGAGCACGCCGGAGCCACCTGCTCGACTCGCCGGAACCACCTACCTGACATGCCCAAATCACCTGCCCGCTACACCAGCACCACTTCGGGGTCAAACCGGAATCACGTGAGGGGCATGCCGGCACAGCCTCTCAGACTGAACCTCGTGCCGGACACCACAGAAACACCTGCCGGACAGACCGGAACCACCTGCCGGACACGCCGGAACCACCGGCTCGACCCGCCGGAACGACCGCTGGACATGCAAACTCACCTGCCGGCTACGCCGGAAACACTTGGCGAACACTCCGGAAGCACCTGCCGAGCACGCCGGAACCACCTGCTAAACTCGCCAGAACCACCTGCCGGACACGCAAAAATCACCTGCCGGCTATGCCACGACCAGTTGGGGAACACTTCGGAATCACCTGCTGGGCTTGCTGGAACAATCTGCCGGTCATGCCAAAATCACCTGCCAACTACGCCAGTACCACTTGGCGGACACTCCGGAATCATCTGCCGGACATGCCGGAACCAGCTCTCAGACACACCAGAACCAAGTGCCTGAGACGCCGGAAGCACCTGCCGAGCATGCCGGAGCCACCTGCTCGACTCGCCAGAAACACCTGCCGGACACGCCAAAATCACCTGCAGGGTAGGCCACAACCACCTGGCGGACACTACGGAATCACCAGCCGCGCATGCCGGAACCACCTCTCAGACGTGCCGGAAGCACGTGCCAGACACGCCGGAAACACCTACCGGACAGACCGGAACCACCTGCCAAGAACGCCGGAGCCACCTGTTCGACTCGCTGGAACCACCTGCCGGACAGGCCAATATCAACTGCTGGCTATGCCAAAACCACCTGGGGGACAGTCCGGGATCACCTGCCAGCCATGGCGGAACCACCTCTCAGACGTACCAGAACCACCTGCCGGAGAAGCTGGAAACACGTCCTGGACAGACTGGAACCACGTGACGGCCATGCCTGAACCACCTGCCGAGCACGGCGGAACCACCTGCCGGACATGCCAAAATCACCTGCGGGCTACGCCAGAACCACTTGGACGACTCTCCGAAATGACCTGCCGGGCATGTTGGAACCACCTCTCAGACGTGCCAGAAGCACGTGGCGGACAGTCCGGAATCACCTGTTGGGCATACGCAACCACCTCTGACACGTACCAGAACCACGTGCCGTGCACGCCGGAACCACCTACCGGACAGACCGGAATCAAATTTTGGGCATGCCGGAACCACCAGTCAGATGTGCCAGAAACACATGCCGGAGACGCCGGAAGCACCTGTCGAGCACGTCGCAACCACCTGCTCAACTCGCCTGAACCACCTGCCGGACACGCCAAAATCACCTGCCCGCTACACCAGCACTTCGGGGACAAGCCGGAATCACGTGAGGGGCATGCCGGCACAGCCTCTCAGACTGAACCTCGTGCCGGACACCACAGAACCACCTGCCGGACAGACCGGAACCACCTGCCGGACACGCCGGAACCACCGGCTCGACCCGCCGGAACGACTGCTGGACGTGCAAAATCTCCTGCCGGCTATGCCGGAAACACTTGGCGAACACTCCGGAATCATCTGCTGGACATGCCGGAGCCAGCTCTCAGACACACCAGAACCACGTGCCGGAGACGCCGGAAGCACCTGCCGAGCATGCCGGAGCCACCTGCTCGACTCGCCAGAAACACCTGCCGGACACGCCAAAATCACCTGCCGGGTACGCCAGAACCACCTGGCGGACACTCCGAAACCACCTGTCGCGCATGCCGGAAGCACCTCTCAGACGTGCCGGAAGCACGTGCCGGACACGCCGGAATCACCTACCGGACAGACCGGAACCACCTGCCGAGCACGCCGGAGCCACCTGTTCAACTCGCTGGAACCACCTGCCGGACAGGCCAATATCAACTGCTGGCTATGCCAGAACCACCTGGGGGACGGTCCGGAATCACCTGCCAGCCATGGCGGAACCACCTCTCAGACGTACCAGAACCACGTGCCGTAGAAGCTGGAAACACGTCCTGGACAGTCTGGAACCACCTGCCGGGCAAGCACAACGGAACAACCTGCCAGACACGCCAAAATCACCTGCGTGTTATGCCAGAACCACTTGGAGGACTCTCTGGGATGACCTGCCGGGCATGCCGGAACCACCTCTCAGACGTGCCAGAACCATGTGGCGGACAGTCCGGAATCACCTGTTGGGCATGCGCAACCACCTCTGAGACGTACCAGAACCACATGCTGTGCAGGCTGGAACCACCTACAGGACAGACCGGAATCACCTTTCGTGCATGCCGGAACCACCTGTCAGATGTGCCAGAAACACGTGCCGGAGACGCCGGAAGCACCTGCCAAACACGTTGGAACCACCTGCTCAACTCGCCTGAACCACCTGCCGGACATGCCAAAATCACCTGCCGACTATGCCAGAACCACTTGGCGAACACTCCGGAATCACTTGCCGGGCATGCAGGAACCACCTCTCAGACATGCCAGAACCCCGTGCCAATGACCCCGGAAGCACCAGCCGAGCACGCCGGAACCACCTGCTCGACTCGCCAGAACCACCTTCCGATCACGCAAAAATCACCTGCCGGCTACGCCACAACCAGTTGGTGAACACTTTGGAATCACCTGCCAGGCTTGCTGGAACCACCTGCCGGTCATGCCAAAATCACCTGCCAACTACGCCAGAACCGCTTGGCGGACACTGCGGAAACACCTGTCGGGCCGGCTGGAACCACATCTCAGACGTGCCAGAAACGTGTTCATGAGATGCTGGAACCACACCCCGAACAGACGGATACCACCTGCCAGGACCGCCTGAACAACCTGATGAGCACGCCGGAACCACCTGCTCGACTCACCGGTACCACCTCCCTGACACGCCAAAATCACCTGCTGGGTATGCCAGAACCACTTGGCGGACACTCCGGAATCATCTGCCGGACATGCCGGAACCAGCTCTCAGACACACCAGAACCAAGTGCCGGAGACGCCGGAAGCACCTGCCGAGCATGCCGGAGCCACCTGCTCGACTCGCCAGAAACACCTGCCGGACACGCCAAAATCACCTGCCGGGTACTCCAGAACCACCGGGCGGACACTACGGAATCACCTGCCGCGCATGCCGGAACCACCTCTCAGACGTGCCGGAAGCACGTGCCGGAGACCCCGGAAACACCTGCCGGACAGACCGGAACCACCTGCCAAGAACGCCGGAGCCACCTGTTCGACTCGCTGGAACCACCTGCCGGACAGGCCAATATCAACTGCTGGCTATGCCAGAACCACCTGGGGGACAGTCCGGGATCACCTGCCAGCCATGGCGGAACCACCTCTCAGACGTACCAGAACCACCTGCCGGAGAAGCTGGAAACACGTCCTGGACAGACTGGAACCACGTGACGGCCATGCCTGAACCACCTGCCGAGCACGGCGGAACCACCTGCCGGACATGCCAAAATCACCTGCGGGCTACGCCAGAACCACTTGGACGACTCTCCGAAATGACCTGCCGGGCATGTTGGAACCAGCTCTCAGACGTGCCAGAAGCACGTGGTGGACAGTCCGGAATCACCTGTTGGGCATACGCAACCACCTCTGACACGTACCAGAACCACGTGCCGTGCACGCCGGAACCACCTACCGGACAGACCGGAATCAACTTTTGGGCATGCCGGAACCACCAGTGAGATGTGCCAGAAACACGTGCCGGAGACGCCGGAAGCACCTGCCGAGCACGTCGCAACCACCTGCTCAACTCGCCTGAACCACCTGCCGGACACGCCAAAATCACCTGCCCGCTACACCAGCACCACTTCGGGGACAAGCCGGAATCACGTGAGGGGCATGCCGGCACAGCCTCTCAGCCTGAACCTCGTGCCGGACACCACAGAACCACCTGCCGGACAGACAGGAACCACCTGCCGGACACGCCGGAACCACCGGCTCGACCCGCCGGAACGACCGCTGGACATGCAAAATCACCTGCCGGCTATGCCGGAAACACTTGGCGAACACTCCGGAATCACCTGCCGGGCATGCCGGAACCACCTCTCAGATATGCCAGAACCACGTGCCAATGACCCCGGAAGCACCTGCCGAGCACGCCGGAACCACCTGCTCGACTCGCCAGAACCACCTGCCGGACACGCAGAAATCACCTGCCGGCTACGCCACAACCAGTTGGGGAACACTTCGGAATCACCTGCCGGGCTTGCTGGAACCACCTGCCGGTCATGCCAAAATCACCTGCCAACTACGCCAGTACCACTTGGCGGACACTGTGGAAACACCTGTCGGGCCGGCCGGAACCACATCTCAGACGTGCCAGAACCATGTGCATGAGATGCTCGAACCACACCCCGAACAGACGGAAAACACCTGCCAGACCCGTCTGAACAACCTGCCGAGCACGCCGGAGCCACCTGCTCGACTCGCTGGAACCACCTACCTGACATGCCCAAATCACCAGCCGGGTATGCCAGAACCACTTGGCGGACACTCCGGAATCATCTGCCGGACATGCCGCAGCCAGCTCTCAGACACACCAGAACCACGTGCCGGAGACGCCGGAAGCACCTGCCGAGCATGCCAGAGCCACATGCTCGACTTGCCTGAAACACCTGCCGGACACGCGAAAATCACCTGCCGGGTACGCCAGAACCACCTGGCGGACACTCCGAAATCACCTGTCGCGCATGCCGGAACCACCTCTCAGACGTGCCGGAAGCACATGCCGGGCACGCCGGAATCACCTACCGGACAGACCGGAACCACCTGCCGAGCACGCCGGAGCCACCTGTTCGACTCGCTGGAACCACCTGACGGACAAGCCAATGTCAACTGCTGGCTATGCCAGAACCACCTGGGTGACGGTCCGGAATCACCTGCCAGCCATGGCGGAACCACCTCTCAGACGTACCAGAACCACCTGCCGGAGAAGCTGGAAACACGTCCTGGACAGTCTGGAACCACCTGCCGGCCAAGCCTGAACCACCTGCCAAGCACAACGGAACAACCTGCCAGACACGCCAAAATCACCTGCGTGTTATGCCAGAACCACTTGGAGGACTCTCTGGGATGACCTGCCGGGCATGCCGGAACCACCTCTCAGACGTGCCAGAACCAAATTCCGGACACTCCGGTATCACCTGCCGGGCATGCCAGAACAACCTCTCAGAGGTGCCAGAACCAAATGCCGGAGACTCCGGAATCACCTGCCCGGCATGCCGGAACCACCTGCTGGACATGCCGGAATCACCTGCCGGACATGCCGGAACCACCAGCTCGACTCGCCGGAACCATTGTCGTCCATGCAATATCACCTGATGGCTACGCCAGAACCACTTGGCGAACACTCCGGAATCACCTGCCGGGCATGGCGGAACCACCTCTCAGACATGCCGGAACCACATGCCAATGACACCGGAAGCACCTGCCGAGCACGCCAGAACCACCTGCTCGACTCACCAAAACCTCCTGCTGGACACGCCAAAATCACCTGCCGGCTATGCCACAACCATTTGGTGAACTCTTCGGAATCACCTGCCGGGCTGGCTGGAACAACCTGCCGGTCACACCAACATCACCTGCCAGCTATGCCAGAACCACTTGGCGGACACCATGGAAACACCTGTCGGGCCGGCCGGAACCACCTATCAGACGTGCCGGAACCATGTGCCTGAGATGCCGGAACCACACCCCGAACAGACCGAAACCACCTGCCAGACCCGCCTGAACCACCTGCCGAGCACGCCGGAACCACCTACTCGACTCGCTGGAACCACCTACCTGACACGCTAAAATCACCTGCCGGGTATGCCACAACCACTTGGTGGACACTCCAGAATCATCTGCCGGACATGCCAGAACCAGCTCTCAGACACACCAGAACCACGTGCCAGACACGCCGGAAGCACCTGCTGAGCATGCCTGAGCCAAATGCTCGACTTGCCAGAAACACCTGCCAGACACGCCAAAATCACCGGGTACCCCAGAACCACGTGGCGGACACTCCGGAATCACCTGTCGGGCATGCCGGAACCAACTCTCAGACGTGCCAGAACCTCGTGCCGGACACGCCAGAACCACCTGCCGGACAGTCCGGAAACACATGCTGGACACGCCGGAACCACCAGCTCGACTCGCCGGAACCACCACCGGACATGCAAAATGACCTGCCGACTACGCCAGAAAAACTTGGCGAACACTCCGGAATCACATGTCGGGCATGCCGGAACCACCTCTCAGACGTGCCAAAACCACATGCCGGACACTGCGAAATCACCTGCCCGGAATGCCGGAACCACCTGCTGGACATGCCGGAACCACCTCTCAGACTTGCCAGAACCATGTTCCGGACACGCCGGTACGACCTGCCGAGTATGCCGGAACCACCTGATCCACTCCCCAGAACCACCTGCTGGACACGCCAGAATCACATGCCGACTACGCCAGAACCACTCGGCAGACACTCTGGAACCACCTGCCGGGCATGCCTGAACCACCTCTCAGAGGTGCCAGAACCACATGCCGGACACTCCGGAATCACCTGCCGGGCATGCCGGAACCATCTCTCAGACGTGCCAGAACCATGTTCCGGACACGCCGGTACCACCTGCCGAGCTCGCCGGAACCACCTGCTGGACACGCGCAAATCACCTGCCGGCTACGCCAGAACCACTCGGCAGACACTCCGGAATCACCTGCCGGGCTGCCTGGAACCACCTGCCGGTCATGCCAACATGACCTTTCAGCTACCCCAGAACCACTTGGCGGACACTCCGGAAACAACTGTCGGGCCGGCCGGAGCCACCTCTCAGACGTGCCAGAACCAGGTGCCTGAGATGACGGAACCACTCCCCTAACAGACCGAAACCACCTGCCAGACCCGCCTGAACCCCCTGGCGAGCACGCCTGATCCACCTGCTCAACTAGCCGGAACTACCTTCCTGACACGCCAAAATCACCTGCCAGGTCTACCAGAACCACTTGGTGGACACTCCGGAATCGTCTGCCGGACATGCCAGAACCAGCTCTCAGACACACCAGAACCACGTGCCAGAGACGCCAGAAGCACCAGCTGAGCATGCCTGAGCCACCTGCTCGACTCGCAAGAAACACCTGTCGGACATGCCAAAATCACCTGCCGGGTTTGCCAGAATCAGCTGATCCACTCCCCAGAACCACCTAGTGGACACGCCAAAATCAACTGCCGGCTACGCCAGAACCACTCGGCAGACGCTCCGGAATCACATGCCAGGCATTCCGGAACCACCTCTCCGAGGTGCCAGAAGCAAATGCCGGACACTCCGGTATCACCTGCCGGGCATGCCGGAACCATCTCTCAGAGGTGCCAGAACCACATGCCGGACACTCCGGAATCACCTGCAGGGCATGCCGGAACCAACTCTCAGACGTGCCAGAACCTCGTGCCGGTCACGGCAGAACCACCTGCCAGACAGACCGGAAACACCTGCTGGACACGCCGGAACCACCGGCTCGACTCGCCAGAACCACCGCCGGACATGCAAAATGACCTGCCGGCTACGCCAGAACCACTTGGCGAACACTCCGGAATCACCTGTCGGGCATGCCGGAACCATCTCTCAGACGTGCCAGAACCATGTTCCGGACATGCCGGAACCACCTGCCGAGCTCGCCGGAACCAGCTGCTGGACACGCCAGAACCACTCTGCAGACACTCCGGAATCGCATGCCAGGCATTCCGGAACCACCTCTCAGAGGAGCCAGAAGCAAATGCCGGACACTCCGGTATCACCTGCCGGGCATGCCGGAACCACCTCTCAGAGGTGCCATAACCACATGCCGGACACTCCGGAATCACCTGCCGGGCATGCCGGAACCACCTGCTGGACATGCCGGAACCACCGTCTCGACTCGCCGGAACCATTGTCGGACATGCAAAATCACCTGCCGGCTACGCCAGAACCACTTGGCAAACACTCCGGAATCAGCTGTCGGGCATGCCAGAACCACCTCTCAGACTTGCCAGAACCATGTTCCGGACTCGCCGGTACCACCTGCCGAGTATGCCGGAACCACCTGATCCACTCCCCAGAACCACGTGGTGGACACGCCAAAATCACCTGCCGGCTACCCCAGAACCACGCGGCAGACACTCCGGAATCACCTGCCGGGCTGGCTGGAACCACCTGCCGGTCACGCCAACATCACCTTTCAGCTACGCCAGAACCACTTGGCGGACACTCCGGAAACACCTGCTCAACTAGCCGGAACCACCTTCCTGACACGCCAAAATCACCTGCCAGGTATACAAGAACTACTTGGTGGACACTCCGGAATCATTTGCCGGACATGCCAGAACCAGCTCTGAGACACACCAGAACCACGTGCCAGAGACGCCGGAAGCACCAGCAGAGCATGCCTGAGCCACCTGCTCGACTCGCAGGAAACACCTGTCCGACATGCCAAAACCACCTGCCGGGTACGCCAGAAACACTTGGCGGACACTCCGGAATCACCTGTCGGGCATGCCAGAACCACCTCTCAGACCTGCCATATCCATGTTCTGCACACGCCGGTACCACCTGCCGAGTATGCCGGAACCACCTGATCCACTCCCCAGAACCACCTAGTGGACACGCCAAAATCAACTGCCAGCTACGCCAGAAGCACTCGGCAGACACTCCGGAATAACATGCCAGGCATTCTGGAACCACCTCTCAGAGGTGCCAGAACCACATGCCGGACACTCCGGAATCACCTGCCTGGCATCCCGGAACCATCTCTCAGACGTGCCACAACCACGTGCCAGAGAGACCGGAAGCACCTGACGAGCTCGCCGGAACAACCTGCTGGACATGCCAGAACCACCTGCCTCACAGGCCAAAATCATATGCTGGATACGCCAAAACCACTTGGCGGACACTCCAGAATCACCTGCCGGGCATGAAAGCAGAACCTCTCAGAAGTGCCAGAAGCACGTGCTGGAAAGGCCGGAACCATCTCCTGGACAGACCGGAAACACAGGAAACACTCGCCGGAACCACCTGCTTGACTCACCGGTCCCACCTGCCGGACACACCAAAATCACCTGCCCGCTACACCAGAACCACTTGGCGGACAAGCCGGAATCACGTGAAGTGCATGGCGACACAACCTCTCAGACGTGCCAGAACCTCGTGCCGGACACACCAGAACCACCTGCTGGACAGACCGGAACCACCTGCCGGAAATGCCGGAACCACCGGCTCCACTCGCCGGAACCATTTCCGGACATGCAAATCACCTGCCGGCTACGCCAGAAAAACTTGGCGAACACTCTGAAATCACCTGCCGGGCATGGCGGAACCACCTCTCAGACATGCCGGAACCACATGCCAATGACAGCGGAATCACCTGCCGAGCACGCCAGAACCACCTGCTGGACACGCCAAAATCACCTGCCGGCTACGCCACAACCATTTGGTAACACTTTGGAATCACCTGCCGGGCTGGCTGGAACCACCTGCCGGTAACGCCAACATCACCTGCCAGCTATGCCAGAACCACTTGGCGGACACCATGGAAACACCTGTCGGGCCGGCCGGAACCACCTATCAGACGTGCCAGAACCATGTGCCTGAGATGCCGGAACCACAACCCGAACAGACCGAAACCACCTGCCAGACACGCCTGAACAACCTGCCGAGCACGCCGGAACCACCTACTCGACGCGCCGGAACCACCTATCTGACACGCCAAAATCACCTTCCGGGAATGCCACAACCACTTGGTGGACACTACGGAATCATCTGCCGGACATGCCAGAACCAGCCCTCAGACACACCAGAACCACGTGCCAGACACGCCGGAAGCACCTGCTGATCATCCCTGAGCCAAATGCTCGACTTGCAAGAAATACCTGCCAGACACGCCAAAATCACCTGCCGGGTATGCAAGAACCACGTGGCGGACACTCCGGAATCACCTGCCCGGCATGCCGGAACCATCTCTCACACGTGCCAGAACCATGTTCCGGACACGCTGGTACCACCTGCCGAGCTCGCCGGAACCACCTGCTGGACACGCCAAAATCACCTGCCGGCTACGCCAGAACCACTCGGCAGACACTCCGGAATCACCTGCCGGGCTGGCTGGAACCACCTTCCGGTCACGCCAACATCACCTTTCAGCTACGCCAGAACCACTTGGCGGACACTCCGGAAACACCTCTCCGGCCGGCCGGAACCACCTCTCAGACGTGCCAGAACCATGTGCCTGAGATGCCGGAACCACTCCCCGAACAGACCGAAACCACCTGCCAGACCCGCCTGAATCCCCTGGCGAGCACGCCTGATCCACCTGCTCAGCTAGCCGGAACCACCTTCCTGACACGCCAAAATCACCTGCCAGGTATACCAGAACCACTTGGTGGACACTCCGGAATCATCTGCCGGACATGCCAGAACCAGCTCTCAGACACACCAGAACCATGTGCCAGAGACGCCGGAAGCACCAGCTGAGCATGCCTGAGCCACCTGCTCGACTCGCAAGAAACACCTGTCGGACATGCTAAAATCACCTGCTGGGTACGCCAGAAACACTTGGCGGACGCTCCGGAATCACCTGTCGGGCGTGCCGGAACCACCTCTCAGACGTGCCAGAACCATGTGCCTGAGATGCCGGAACCACTCCCCGAACAGACCGAAACCACCTGCCAGACCCGCCTAAACCCCCTGGCGAGCACGCCTGATCCACCTGCTCAACTAGCTGGAACCGCCGTCCTGACACGCCAAAATCACCTGCCGGCTACGCCACAACCATTTGGTGAACTCTTCGGAATCACCTCCCGGGCTGGCTCCAGAACCACTCGGCAGACACTCCGGAACCACCTGCCGGGCATGGCGGAATCACCTCTCAGACATGCCGGAACCTCATGCCAATGACACCGGAAGCAGCTGCCGAGCACGCCAGAACCACCTGCTCGACTCGCCAAAACCACCCGCTGGACACACCAAAATCACCTGCCGGCTACGCCACAACCATTTGGTGAACTCTTCGGAATCGCCTGCCGGGCTTTCTGGAACCACCTGCCGGTCACGCCAACATCACCTGCCAGCTATGCCAGAACCACTTGGCGGACACCATGGAAACACCTGTCGGGCCGGCCGGAACCACTTCTCAGACGTGCCAGAACCATGTGCCTGAGATGCTGGAACCACTCCCCGAACAGACCAAAACCACCTGCCAGACCTGCCTGAACCCCCTTGCGAGCACGCCTGATCCACCTGCTCAACTAGCCGGAACCAACTTCCTGACACGCCAAAATCACCTGCCAGGTATACCAGAACCACTTGGTGGACACTCCGGAATCATCTGCCGGACATGCCAGAACCAGCTCTCAGACACACCAGAACAACGTGCCAGAGACGCCGGAAGCACCAGCTGAGCATGCCTGAGCCACCTGCTCGACTCGCAAGATACACCTGTCGGACATGCCAAAATGACCTGCTTGGTACGCCAGAAACACTTGGCGGACGCTCCGGAATCACCTGTCGGTCATGCCGGAACCACCTCTCAGACATGCCAGAACCATGTTCTGGACACGCCGGTAGCACCTGCCAAGTATGCCGGAACCAGCTGATCCACTCCCCAGAACCACCTAGTGGACACGCCAAAATCAACTGCCGGCTACGCCAGAACCACTCGGCAGACGCTCCGGAATCACATGCCAGGCATTCCGGAACGACCTCTCAGAGGTGCCAGAACCAAATGCCGGACACTCCGGAATCACCTGCCGGGCATGCCGGAACCACCTCTCAGAGGTGCCAGAACCACATGCCGGACACTCCGGAATCACCTGCCGGGCATGCTGTAACCACGTGCTGGACAAGCCGGAACCACCTGCCGGACATGCCGGAACCACCTGCCGGACATGCCGGAACCAGTGGCTCGACTCGCCAAAACCACCTGCTGGACACGCCCAAATCACCTGCCGGGTACGCCAGAACCACTCGGCAGACACTCCGGAATCACCTGCCGGGCTTGCTGGAACCACCTGCCGGTCACGCCAACATCACCTGCCGGCTACGCCAGAACCACTTGGCGAGCACTCCGGAAGCACCTGCCGAGCACGCCGGAACCACCTGCTCAACTCGTCTGAACCACCTGCCGGACATGCCAAAATCACCTTCCGGCTACGCCAAAACCACTTTGTGGACTCTCTGGAATCACGTGCCTGGCATCATAGAACCACCTCTCAGACGTGCCGGAACAACGTGCCGGACACACCGGATACCCCTCCCCGTAAGACCGGAACCACCTCTCAGAAGTGCCAGAAGCACGTGCCGGAGACGCCGGAAGAACCTGCCTAGCACGTCGGAACCACCTGCTGAAGTCGCCTGAACCACCTGCGGGACACGCCAAAATCACCTGCCGGCTATGCCAGAACCACTCAGCAGACACTCCGGAATCACATGCCAGGCATTCCGGATCCACGTCTCAGAGGTGCCAGAACCACATGCCATACACTCTGCAGTCACCTGCCGGGCATGCCGGAACCACCTCTCAGACGTGCCAGAACCATTTGCCGGACACGCCGGAACCACCTGCCGAGTATGCCGGAAACACCTGCTCCACTCCCCAGAACCACCTGCTGGACACGCCAAAATCACCTGCCGGCTATGCCAGAACCGCTCGGCAGACACTCCGGAACCACCTCCAGGACAGACGGAACCACCTGCCGGACATGCCGGAACCACCTGCTTGACTCGCCAGAACCACCTGCCGGACACGCCAGAATCACCACCGGCTACGCTACAACCACTTGTCGGACACTCTGGAATCACCTGCCGGGCATGCTGGAACCACCTCTCAGAGGTGCCACAACCACATGCCGGAGACAGCGGAAGCACCTTCCGAGAATGCCGGAAGTGCCTGATCCACTCCCCAGAACCACCTGCCAGACACGCCAAAATCACCTGCCGGGTACGCCAGAACCACGTGGCGGACACTCTGGAATCACCTGTCGGGCATGCCGGAACCAACTCTCAGACGTGCCAGAACCTCGTGCCGGACACGCCAGAACCACCTGCCCGACAGACCGGAAACACCTGCTGGACACGCCGGAACCACCGGCTCGACTCGCCGGAACCACCGCCGGACATGCAAAATGACCTGCTGGCTATGCCAGAACCACTTGGCGAACACTCCGGAATCACCTCTAGGGCATGCCGGAACCACCTCTCAGACTTGCCGGAACCATGATCCGGACACGCCGGTACCACCTGCCGAGTATGCCGGAACACCTGATCAACTCCCCAGACCACCTGCTGGACACGCCAGAATCACCTGCCGGCTACGCCAGAACCACTCTGCAGACACTCCGGAAACACCTGCCTGGCATGCCGGAACCATCTCTCAGACGTGCCAGAACCATGTTCCGGACACGCCGGTACAACCTGCCGAGCTCGCCGGAGCCACCTGCTGGACACGCCAAATTCACCTGCCGGCTACGCCAGAACCACTCGGCAGACACTCCGGAATCACCTGCCGGGCTGGCTGGAACCACCTTCCGGTCACGCCAACATCACCTTTCAGCTACGCCAGAACCACTTGGCGGACACTCCGGAAACACCTGTCGGGCCGGCCGGAACCACCTCTCAGACGTGTTCAGAACCATGTGCCTGAGATGCCGGAACCACTCCCTGAACAGACCGAAACCACCTGCCAGACCCGCCTGAATCCCCTGGCGAGCACGCCTGATCCACCTGCTCAACTAGCCGGAACCACCTTCCTGACACGCCAAAATCACCTGCCAGGTCTACCAGAACCACTTGGTGGACACTCCGGAATCGTCTGCCGGACATGCCAGAACCAGCTCTCAGACACACCAGAACCACGAGCCAGAGACGCCGGAAGCACCAGCTGAGCATGCCTGAGCCACCTGCTCGACTAGCAAGAAACACCTGTCGGACATGCAAAAATCACCAGCCGGGTACGCCAGAACCACGTGGCAGACACTTCAGTATCACCTGTCGGGCATGCCGGAACGACCTCTCAGAGGTTCCCGAACCACATGCCGGACACTCCGGAATCACCTGCCAGGCATGCCGGCACCATCTCTCAGACTTGCCAGAACCATGTTCCGGACACACCAGTACCACCTGTCGAGCTCGCCGGAACCACTTGCTGGACACGCCAAAATCACCTGCTGGCTATGCCAGAACCACTCGGAAGACACTCCGGAATCACCTGCCGGGCTTGCTGGAACCACCTGCTGGTCTCGCCAACATCACATTTCAGCTACGCCATAACCACTTGGCGGACACTCCAGAAACTCCTGTCGGGCCGGCCGGAACCACCTGTCAGACGTGCCAGAACCATGTGCCTGAGATGCCGGAACCACTCCCCGAACAGACCGAAACCACCTGCCAGACCCGCCTGAACAACCTGCCGAGCACGCCGGAACCACCTACTCGACTCGCCTGAACCACCTACCTGACATGCTAAAATCACCTGCCGGGTATGCCACAACCACTTGGTGGACACTCCGGAATCATCTGCCGGACATGCCAGAACCAGCTCTCAGACACAGCAGAACCACGTGCCAGAGACGCCGGAAGCACCAGCTGAGCATGCCTGAGCCACCTGCTCGACTCGCAAGAAACACCTGTCGGACATGCCAAAATCACCTGCCGGGTATGCCAGAAACACTTGGCGGACACTCCGGAATCACCTGTCGGGCATTCCGGAACCATCTCTCAGACTTGCCAGAACCATGTTTTGGACACTCCGGTACCACCTGCCGAGTATGCCGGAACCAGCTGATCCACTCCCCAGAACCACCTAGTGGACACGCCAAAATAAACTGCCGGCTACGCCAGAACCACTCTTCAGACACTCCGGAATCACATGCCAGGCATTCCGGAACCACCTCTCAGAGGTGCCAGAACCACATGCCGGAGACTCCGGAATCACCTGCCGGGCATGCCGGAACCACCTCTCATATGTGCCAGAACCATATGCCGGACACTCCGGAATCACCTGTTGGGCATGCCGGAACGACCTCTCAGAGGTGCCCGAACCACATGCCGGAGACTCCAGAATCACCTGCCGGGAATGCCGGAACCATGTGTCACACGTGCCACAACCACGTGCCGGAGAGACTGGAAGTACCTGCAGAGCTCGCCGGAACCACCTGCCTGACAGGCCAAAATCATATGCCAGCTACGCCAAAACCACTTGGTGGAAACTCCCGAATCACCTTGAGGGTATGCCGGAACCACGTCATGGACAGACTGCAAAAACCTGCCGGACCTGCCTGAACCACCTGCCGAGCACACTGGAACCACCTGTTCGACTCACCAGAGCCACCTGCCGGACACACCAGAAACACCTGCGGGTTACGCCAGAACCACTTGGAGGACTCACCGGGATCACCTGGCGGGCATGCTGGAACCACCTCTCAGACGTGCCAGAAGCATGTGCCGGACATCCCAGAACCACCTGCCGAGCTCGCCGGAACCACCTGCTGTACATGCCGGAACCACCTGCCTGAAAGGCCAAAATCACCTGCCGGCTATGCCAAAACCACTTGGCAGACACTCCAGAATCACCTGCCGGGCATGCCAGCACAGCCACTCAGAAGTTCCAGAAGCACGTGCCGGACAGGCCGGAACCATCTCCCGGACAGACCAGAAACACAGGAAACACTCGCCGGAACCACCTGCTTGACTCACCAGTACCACCTGATGGACACGCCAAAATCACCTGCCGTCTATCCCAGAATCACACGGCCGACACTCTGGAACCACCTCCAGGATAGACCGGAACCACCTGACGGACAAGCCGGAACCACCTGCTTGACTCACCAGAACCACCTGACGGACACGCCGAAATCACCAGCCGGCTACGCCACAACCACTTGTCAGACACTCCGGAATCACCTGCCGGGCATGCTGGAACCACCTCTCAGAGGTGCCAAAAACACATGCCGGAGACAGCCGAAGCACCTGCCGAGAATGCCGGAAGTTCCGGATCCACTCCACAGAACCACCTGCAGTACACGCCAAAATCACCTGCAGGCAACGCCAGAACCACTCGGCAGAAAACTCTGGAACCACCTGCAGGACAGACCGGAACCACCTGCCGGACACGCCGGGACCTCCTGCTTGACTCACCTGTCTCACCTCATGGACACGCCCAAATCACCTGCCCGCTACATCAGAACCACTTGGCGGACAAGCTGGAATCACGTGAAGGGCATGCTGACACAACCTCTCAGACGTGCCAGAACCTCGTGCTGGACACCCCAGAACCACCTGCCGTACAGACCGGAACCACCTGCCAGACACGCCGGAACCACCGGCTTGAGTCGCCGGAATCACCACCGGACATGCAAAATCACCTGCCAGCTACGCCAGAACCACGTGGCGAACACTCTGGAATCACCCGCCGGGCATGCCGCAACGACCTCTCAGACATGCCACAACCACATGCCAATGACACCGGAAGCACCTGCCGAGCACGCCGGAACCACCTGCTCGACTCGCCAGAACCACCTGCCAGACACACCAAAATCACCTGTCGGCTACGCCGCATCCAGTTGGTGAACACTTCGGAATCACCTGCCGGGCTGGCTGGAACCACCTGCCGGTCACGCCAACATCACCTGCCAGCTACGCAAGAACCACTTGGCGGACACGCCAAAATCACCTA
Organism: Equus caballus; assembly: GCF_041296265.1. Taxonomy (NCBI): domain Eukaryota; kingdom Metazoa; phylum Chordata; class Mammalia; order Perissodactyla; family Equidae; genus Equus; species Equus caballus. Next base: position 8,928,757 of record NC_091700.1, on the reverse strand, counting down.
CCAGCTACGCCACAACCAGTTGGTGAACACTTCGGAATCACCTGCCGTTCTGTCTGGAACCTCCTGCCGGTCATGCCAACATCACCTGCCAGCTACGCCAGAGCCACTTGGCGGACACTCCGGAAACACCTCTCAGACGTGCCAGAACCATGTGCCTGAGATGCCGGAACCACACCCCGAACAGACCGAAACCACCTGCCAGACCCGTCTGAACCACCTGCCGAGCACGCCAGATCCACCTGCTGAGCATGCCGGAACAACCTGCTCGACTCGCTGGAGCCACCTGCCGGACATGCCAAAATCAGCTGCCGGCTATGCCAGAACCACTTGCCGGACACTCCAAAATCACCTGTCTGGCGTGCTGGAACCACCTCTCATACGTACCAGAACCATGTGCAGGAGACGCCGGAAGCACCTGCCAAGCATGCCAGAACCACCTGATCCACTCCCCAGAACCACCTGCTGGACCCGCCTGAACCACCTGCCAGCTACGCGGGAACCACTTGGCGGACACTCCGCAATCACCTGCCGTGCATGCCGGAACCACCCCTCAGACGTGCCTGAAAAACGTGCCGGACACGCCGGAACCACCTCCCGGACTAACCGGAACCACATTTCGGACATTCCTGAACCACCTTACGAGCACACTGGAACCACCTGCTCGACTCGCTGGAACCATCTGCTGGATACACCAAAATCACCTGCCGGCTACGCCAGAACCACTTGCCGACACTCCGGAATAACCTGCCATTCATCCTGGAACCGCCCCTCAGATGTGCCAGAACCAGGTGCTGGACGCCCCGGACCACTTCCGTGAAAGACTGGAACCACCTGCTGAGCATTCTGCAAACACCTGCTCGACTCCCGGGAACCGCCTCTGGGGAAACTGTCATAGAAATGCAGGTAAAACGGCCTTTCTTGCCAGCCCTTAACTCGACACTTTAGAACTTCTGCTTCTGTCACAATTGCACCTTGCCAACCCGGCTCAGACGAAATGCCTACATCTTCCCCTGAAGCAACTGGGCTGACTCCCAAATGATTGAGCGTCCACATGCTTAGGAGGCGATAGACTGCACGCCTTTTTCCAACCACCATTGTGCACTGCTGGAGAGAGTGTCGGAAAGCAGCTATGTCAGAAAGACCCCTTTGCTCTCAGCCGTGCCCTCCATTGCTCTAGACGTGGAATGCACAATGCACTGGCTCCCGCCCTCAAGGGGCGACAAGCCACAGACCACCTTGCTTCCATCTCTTTAGGAAGCTGAGAAGGAATTCGCTTGCAACAGTGATCTTACAGAGTCCAGGGAACATCTCATACAAAGGCAGCTGAAACGCCGTTTCTTTTCCGCCCTTAAGTTGCCGATTTGGAACTTCTGTTTCTGCCACATTTCCACCTTGCCATCCGGGCTCCGACGAAATGCCTACATCTTCCCCTTCAGCAACGGGGACGAGGCCCATATGACTGTGCTTCCACATGCTTAAGAGGAGAGAGACAGGCTTTTTACAATCACGATTGTGCACTGGTGGAGAGAGTGTCAGAAAGCACCTATGTCAGAAAGGTCCCTTTGATCTCAGCCATGCCCTGAATTGCTGTAGAGAAGGATGGCACAATGCACTGCCTCTGGCTCCACCCCTCAATGGCAGACGAAGCACACACCTTCTTGCGTCCAGCTCTTTAGGACGCTGAGAAAGAGCTCGCATTCCATAGTGCTCTTAAGGCGTCCAGGGAACATCTCATACAAAGGCAGCTGAACGCCGTTTCTTCCAGCACTTCACTCGCCGATCTGGAACATCTGCATGTGCCACATTTCCACCTTGTCAAGCCGGCTCAGACGAAATGCCTACAACTTCCCCTTAAGCAATGAGGACGAGGCCCGAATGATTGTGGTTCCACCTGCTTAGTAGGAGAGAGACAATAGGCTGTTAACCAACCGCCCTTGAGCAATGGTTGGGGGAGTGTAAGAAAGCACCAATGTCAGAAAGGGCCCTTTGCTCTCAGCCGTGCCCTCCATTGCTCTAGAGGTGGAGGGCACAAAGCACTGCCTCCATCCTTCAATTGGAGACAAGCCATAAACTGTCTTGCCTCCAGCTCTTTAGGAAGCTGACAAACAACTCGCTTTCCACAGTCCTCTTACAGCAGACCAGGGAACTTCTCATACAAAGGCAGCTCAAATGGCATTTCTTCCCAGCCCTTCACTCGCAGCTTTAGGACTTCTGCTTCTGCCGCAATTCCACCTTGCCAACCCGGCTCAGACGAAATGACTACATCTTCCCCTGAAGCAACTGGGCTGAGTCCCAAATGATTGAGCGTCCACGTGCTTAGGAGGCGATAAACTGCATGCCTTTTTCCAACCACCATTTTACACTGCTTAGAGAGCGTCGGAAAGCAGCTATGTCAGAAAGGCCCCTTTGCTCTCAGCCATGCCCTCCATTGCTCTCGAGGTGGAAGGCACAAGGCACTGGTTCTGCATCCACCCCTCAATGGGAGACAAACCACATCTTGTCCTGCTTCCAGATCTTTAGGAAGTGGAGAAGAAACTCCCTTTCCACAGTGCTCTTACAGCGTCCTTGGACCATCTCATACAAAGGAGGCTGAACGCCGTTTCTTTTCAGCACTTAACTCGCCAGTCTGGGACATCTGCATCCTGCACGTTTCCACCTTGCCAACCCGGCTCAGACGAAATGCCTACATCTTCCCCTTGAGCAATGGGGATGAGGCCCATAGGATTGTGGTTCCACATGCTGAGGAGGAGAGAGACAATAGGCTTTAAACTAACCATGAAGTGCAACGGTTGGGAGAGTGTCAGAAAGCACCAATGGCAGAAACACCCCTTTACTCTGAGCCGCGCCCTCCATTGCTGTAGAGGTGGAAGGCACAAAGCACTGCCTCCATCCTTCAATTGGAGACAAGCCATAAACTGTCTTGCCTCCAGCTCTTTAGGAAGCTGGGAAAGAACTCGCTTTCCACAGTGCCGTTACAGCATAGGAGTTAACTCTCATACAGAGGCAGCTCAAACGCCATTTCTTCCCAGTGCTTATCTGGCTGCTTTAGGACTTCCGCTTCTGCCACAGTTCCACCTTGCCAACCCGGCTCAGACGAAATGCCTACATCTTCCTCTTAAGGAACGGGGACGAGGCCCACAAGATTGTGCTGCCACATGCTTAGCAGGAGCAGACAATAGGCTTTTTACAAACCGCCATTGTGCACTGCTGGAGAGAGTGTCAGAATGCACCTATGTCAGAAAGGGCCCTTTGCTCTCAGCCGTGCCCTCCATTGCTCTAGAGGTGGAGGGCACAAAGCACTGCCTCCATCCTTCAATTGGAGACAAGCCATAAACTGTCTTGCCTCCAGCTCTTTAGTAAGCTGACAAACAACTCGCTTTCCACAGTCCTGTTACAGCAGACGGGGGAACTTCTCATACAAAGGCAGCTCAAATGGCATTTCTTCCCAGCCCTTAACTCGCAGCTTAGGACTCCTGATTCTGCCGCAATTCCACCTTGCCAACACGGCTCAGACGAAATGCCTACATCTTCCCCTGAATAAACTGGTCTGATTGCCATATGATTGAGCGTCCACGTGCTTAGGAGGCGATAGACTGCACGCCTTTTTCCAACCGCCATTGTGCACTGCTGGAGAGAGTGTCGGAAAGCAGCTATGTCAGAAAGACCCCTTTGCTCTCAGCCGTGCCCTTCATTGCTCTAGACATGGAATGCACGACGCAATGGCTCCCCCCCTTCAAGGGGCGACAAGCCACAGACCATCTTCCTTCCATCTCTTTAGGAAGCTGAGCAACAACTCGCTTTCAACAGTGCTCTTTCTGTGTCCTGGCAACATCTCATACAAAGGCAGCTGATATGCCATTTCTTTTCAGCGCTTAACTCGCAGATTTGGAACTTCTGCTCCTGCCACATTTCCACCTTGCCAACCCGGCTCAGACGAAATGTCTACATCTTCCCCTTCAGCAACGGGGACGAGGCCCAGATGACTGGGCTTCCGCATGCTTAGCAGGAGCAGAAAATAGGCTTTTTACAAACCGCCATTGTGCACATGGTCAGAGAGTGTCAGAATGCACCTATGTCAGAAAGGGCCCTTTACTCTCTGCCGTGCCCTCCATTGCTCTAGAGGTGGAAGGCACAAAGCACTGCCTCCATCCTTCAATTGGAGACGAGCCAGCAACTGTCCTGCTTCCAGCTCTTTAGGAAGCTGGGAAAGCACTCGCATTCCACAGTGCTCTTACAGCGTCCTGGGAACGTCTCATACAAAGGCAGCTGAACACCGTGTCTTTTCAGCCCTTAACTCACCAATCTGCAACATCTGCTTCTGCCGCATTTCCACCTTGCCAACCCGGCTCAGACGAAATTCCTACATCTTCCACTCAAGCGACTGTGCTGATTCCCAAATGATTGAGCATCCACATGCTTAGGAGGCGATAAACTGCAAGCCTTTTTCCAACCACCATTTTACACTGCTTAGAGAGCGTCGGAAAGCAGCTATGTCAGAAAGGCCCCTTTGCTCTCAGCCATGCCCTCCATTGCTCTCAAGGTGGCAGGCACAAGGCACTGGTTCTGGATCCATCCCTCAATGGGAGACAAACCACATCTTGGCCTGCTTCCAGATCTTTAGGAAGTGGAGAAAAAACACCCTTTCCACACTGCTCTTACAGCGTCCTGGGAACACCTCATACAAAGGAGGCTGAACGCCGTTTCTTTTCAGCACTTCACTCGCCAGTCTGGGACATCTGCATCCTGCACGTTTCCACCTTGCCAACCCGGCTCAGACGACTTGCCTACATCTTCCCCTTGAACAATGTGGATGAGGCCCATAGGATTGTGGTTCCACATGCTGAGGAGGAGACAGACAATAGGCTTTTATCTAACCACGAAGTGCAATGGTTCGGAGAGTGTCAGAAAGCACCAATGGCAGAAAGACCCCTTTACTCTGAGCCGCGCCCTCCATTGCTGTAGAGATGGAAGGCACAAAGCACTGCCTCCATCCTTCAATGGGAGACAAGCCATATACTGTCTTGCCTCCAGCTCTTTAGGAAGCTGGGAAAGAACTCGCTTTCCACAGTGCTGTTACAGCATATGAGGAAACTCTCATACAGAGGCAGCTCAAAGGCCATTTCATCCCAGTGCTTAACTGGCCGCTTTAGGACTTCCGCTTCTGCCACAGTTCCACCTTGCCAACCCGGCTCAGACGAAATGCCTACATCTTCCCCTTAAGCAACGGGGGCGAAGCCGACATGATTGTGCTGCCACATGCTTAGCAGGAGCAGACAATAGGCTTTTTACAAACCGCCATTGTGCACTGGGTCAGAGACTGTCAGAATGCACCTATGTCAGAAAGGGCCCTTTGCTCTCAGCCGTGCCCTCCATTGCTCTAGAGGTGGAAGGCACAAAGCACTGCCTCCATCCTTGATTTGGAGACAAGCCATAAACTGTCTTGCCTCCAGCTCTTTAGGAAGCTGACAAAAAACTCGCTTTCCACAGTCCTGTTACAGGAGACCGGGGAACTTCTCATACGAAGGCAGGTCAAATGGCATTTCTTCCCAGCCCTTAACTCGCAGCTTTAGGACTCCTGCTTCTGCCGCAATTCCACATTGCCAACCTGGCTGAGACGAAATGCCTACATCTTCCCCTGAAGCAACTGGGCTGAGTCCCAAATGATTGAGCGTCCACGTGCTTAGGAGGCGATAGACTGCACGCCTTTTTCCAACCACCATTGTGCACTGCTGGAGAGAGTGTGGGAAAGCAGCTATGTCAGAAAGACCCATTTGCTCTCAGCCGTGCCCTTCATTGCTCCAGACGTGGAATGCACAATGCACTGGCTCCCCACCTCAAGGGGCGACAAGCCACAGACCATCTTCCTTCCATCTCTTTAGGAAGCTGAGCAGGAACTCGCTTTCAACAGTGCTCTTTCTGTGTCCTGGCAACATCTCATACAAAGGCAGCTGATATGCCATTTCTTTTCAGCGCTTAACTCGCAGATTTGGAACTTCTGCTCCTGCCACATTTCCACCTGGCCAACCCGGCTCAGACGAAATGTCTACATCTTCCCCTTCAGCAACGGGGACGAGGCCCAGATGACTGTGCTTCTGCATCCTTAGCAGGAGCAGACAATAGGCTTTTTACAAACCGCCATTGTGCACTGGGTCAGAGAGTGTCAGAAAGCACCAATGGCAGAAAGACCCCTTTAATTTACTCTCAGCTGTGCCCTCCATTGCTCTAGAGGTGGAAGGCACAAAGCACTGCCTCCATCCTTCAATTGGAGACAAGCCAGCAACTGTCCTGCTTCCAGCTCTTTAGGAAGCTGGGAAAGCACTCGCATTCCACAGTGCTCTTGCAGCGTCCTGGGAACGTCTCATACAAAGGCAGCTGAACACCGTGTCTTTTCAGCCCTTAACTCACCAATCTGCAACATCTGCTTCTGCCGCCTTTCCACCTTGCCTACCCGGCTCAGACGAAATGCCTACATCTTCCCCTCAAGCGACTGTGCTGATTCCCAAATGATTGAGCATCCACATGCTTAGGAGGCGATAAACTGCATGCCTTTTTCCAACCACCATTTTACACTGCTTAGAGAGCGTCGGAAAGCAGCTATGTCAGAAAGTCCCCTTTGCTCTCAGCCATGCCCTCCATTGCTCTCGAGGTGGATGGCACAAGGCACTGGTTCTGGATCCACCCCTCAATGGGAGACAAACCACACCTTGTCCTGTCTCCAGCTCTTTAGGAAGTGGAGAAAAAACTCCCTTTCCACAGTGCTCTTACAGCGCCCTGGGAACATCTCATACAAAGGAGGTTGAACGCCGTTTCTTTTCAGCACTTCACTCGCCAGTCTGGGACATCTGCATGCTGCACAATTCCAACTTGCCAACCCGGCTCAGGCGAAATGCCTACATCTTCCCCTTGAGCAATGGGGTTGAGGCCCATAGGATTGTGGTTCCACATGCTGAGGAGGAGAGGGACAATAGGCTTTTAACTAACCACGAAGTGCAACGGTTGGGAGAGCGTCAGAAAGCACCAATGGCTGAAAGACCCCTTTACTCTCAGCCGCGCCCTCCATTGCTGTAGAGGTGGAAGGCACAAAGCACTGCCTCCATCCTTCAATGGGAGACAAGCCATAAACTGTCTTGCCTCCAGCTCTTTAGGAAGCTGGGAAAGAACTCGCTTTCCACAGTGCTGTTACAGCATACGAGGAAACTCTCATACAGAGGCAGCTCAAACGCGATATCTTCCCAGTGCTTAACTGGCCGCTTTAGGACTTCCGCTTCTGCCACAGTTCCACCTTGCCAACCCGGCTCAGACGAAATGCCTACATCTTCCCCTTAATCAACGGGGCCGAAGCCCACATGATTGTGCTGCCACATGCTTAGCAGGAGCAGACAATAGGCTTTTTACAAACCGCCATTGTGCACTGGGTCAGAGAGTGTCAGAATGCACCTATGTCAGAAAGGGCCCTTTGCTCTCAGCAGTGCCCTCCATTGCTCTAGAGGTGGAAGGCACAAAGCACTGCCTCCATCCTTCAATTGGAGACAAGCCATAAACTGTCCTGCCTGCAGCTCTTTAGGAAGCTGACAAACAACTCGCTTTCCACAGTCCTGTTACAGCAGACTGGGGACTTCTCATACAAAGGCAGCTCAAATGGCATTTCTTCCCAGCTCTTAACTCGCAGCTTAGGACTCCAGCTTCTGCCACAATTCCACCTTGCCAACCCGGCTCAGACGAAATGCCTACATCTTCCCCTGAAGCAACTGGGCTGAGTCCCAAATGATTGAGCGTCCACGTGCTTAGGAAGCGATCGACTGCACACCTTTTTCCAACCACCATTGCTCACTGCTGGAGAGAGTGTCGGAAAGCAGCTATGTCAGAAAGACCCCTTTGCTCTCAGCCGTGCCCTTCATTGCTCTAGACGTGGAATGCACAATGCACTGGCTCCCCCCCTCAAGGGGCGACAAGCCACAGACCATCTTCCTTCCATCTCTTTAGGAAGCTGAGCAGGAACTCGCTTTCAACAGTGCTCTTTCTGTGTCCTGGCAACATCTCATACAAAGGCAGCTGATATGCCATTTCTTTTCAGCGCTTAACTCACAGATTTGGAACTTCTGCTCCTGCCACATTTCCACCTTGCCAACCCGGCTCAGACGAAATGTCTACATCTTCCCCTTCAGCAACGGGGACGAGGCCCAGATGACTGAGCTTCCGCATGCTTAGCAGGAGCAGACAATAGGCTTTTTACAAACCGCCATTGTGCACTGGGTCAGAGAGTGTCAGAATGCACCTATGTCAGAAAGGGCCCTTTGCTCTCAGCCGTGCCCTCCATTGCTCTAGAGGTGGAAGGCACAAAGCACTGCCTCCATCCTTCAATTGGAGACAAGCCAGCAACTGTCCTGCTTCCAGCTCTTTAGGAAGCTGGGAAAGCACTCGCATTCCACAGTGCTCTTACAGCGTCCTGGGAACCGCTCATACAAAGGCAGTTGAACACCGTGTCTTTTCAGCCCTTAACTCACCAATCTGCAACATCTGCTTCTGCCGCATTTCCACCTTGCCAACCCGGCTCAGACGAAATGCCTACATCTTCCCCTCAAGCGATTGTGCTGATTCCCAAATGATTGAGCATCCACATGCTTAGGAGGCGATAAACTGCATGCCTTTTTCCAACCACCATTTTACACTGCTTAGAGAGCTTCGGAAAGCAGCTATGTCAGAAAGGCCCCTTTGCTCTCAGCCATGCCCTCCATTGCTCTCGAGGTGGAAGGCACAAGGCACTGGTTCTGCATCCACCCCTCAATGGGAGACAAACCACATCTTGTCCTGCTTCCAGATCTTTAGGAAGTGGAGAAGAAACTCCCTTTCCACAGTGCTCTTACAGCGTCCTTGGACCATCTCATACAAAGGAGGCTGAACGCCGTTTCTTTTCAGCACTTAACTCGCCAGTCTGGGACATCTGCATCCTGCACGTTTCCACCTTGCCAACCCGGCTCAGACGAAATGCCTACATCTTCCCCTTGAGCAATGGGGATGAGCCCCATAGGATTGTGGTTCCACATGCTGAGGAGGAGAGAGACAATAGGCTTTAAACTAACCATGAAGTGCAACGGTTGGGAGAGTGTCAGAAAGCACCAATGGCAGAAACACCCCTTTACTCTGAGCCGCGCCCTCCATTGCTGTAGAGGTGGAAGGCACAAAGCACTGCCTCCATCCTTCAATTGGAGACAAGCCATAAACTGTCTTGCCTCCAGCTCTTTAGGAAGCTGGGAAAGAACTCGCTTTCCACAGTGCCGTTACAGCATAGGAGTTAACTCTCATACAGAGGCAGCTCAAACGCCATTTCTTCCCAGTGCTTATCTGGCTGCTTTAGGACTTCCGCTTCTGCCACAGTTCCACCTTGCCAACCCGGCTCAGACGAAATGCCTACATCTTCCCCTTAAGGAACGGGGACGAGGCCCACAAGATTGTGCTGCCACATGCTTAGCAGGAGCAGACAATAGGCTTTTTACAAACCGCCATTGTGCACTGCTGGAGAGAGTGTCAGAATGCACCTATGTCAGAAAGGGCCCTTTGCTCTCAGCTGTGCCCTCCATTGCTCTAGAGGTGGAAGGCACAAAGCACTGCCTCCATCCTTCAATTGGAGACAAGCCATAAACTGTCTTGCCTCCAGCTCTTTAGTAAGCTGACAAACAACTCGCTTTCCACAGTCCTGTTACAGCAGACGGGGGAACTTCTCATACAAAGGCAGCTCAAATGGCATTTCTTCCCAGCCCTTAACTCGCAGCTTAGGACTCCTGATTCTGCCGCAATTCCACCTTGCCAACACGGCTCAGACGAAATGCCTACATCTTCCCCTGAATAAACTGGTCTGATTGCCATATGATTGAGCGTCCACGTGCTTAGGAGGCGATAGACTGCACGCCTTTTTCCAACCACCATTGTGCACTGCTGGAGAGAGTGTCGGAAAGCAGCTATGTCAGAAAGACCCCTTTGCTCTCAGCCGTGCCCTTCATTGCTCTAGACATGGAATGCACGACGCAATGGCTCCCCCCCTTCAAGGGGCGACAAGCCACAGACCATCTTCCTTCCCTCTCTTTAGGAAGCTGAGCAACAACTCGCTTTCAACAGTGCTCTTTCTGTGTCCTGGCAACATCTCATACAAAGGCAGCTGATATGCCATTTCTTTTCAGCGCTTAACTCGCAGATTTGGAACTTCTGCTCCTGCCACATTTCCACCTTGCCAACCCGGCTCAGACGAAATGTCTACATCTTCCCCTTCAGCAACGGGGACGAGGCCCAGATGACTGGGCTTCCGCATGCTTAGCAGGAGCAGAAAATAGGCTTTTTACAAACCGCCATTGTGCACATGGTCAGAGAGTGTCAGAATGCACCTATGTCAGAAAGGGCCCTTTACTCTCTGCCGTGCCCTCCATTGCTCTAGAGGTGGAAGGCACAAAGCACTGCCTCCATCCTTCAATTGGAGACGAGCCAGCAACTGTCCTGCTTCCAGCTCTTTAGGAAGCTGGGAAAGCACTCGCATTCCACAGTGCTCTTACAGGGTCCTGGGAACGTCTCATACAAAGGCAGCTGAACACCGTGTCTTTTCAGCCCTTAACTCACCAATCTGCAACATCTGCTTCTGCCGCATTTCCACCTTGCCAACCCGGCTCAGACGAAATTCCTACATCTTCCACTCAAGCGACTGTGCTGATTCCCAAATGATTGAGCATCCACATGCTTAGGAGGCGATAAACTGCAAGCCTTTTTCCAACCACCATTTTACACTGCTTAGAGAGCGTCGGAAAGCAGCTATGTCAGAAAGGCCCCTTTGCTCTCAGCCATGCCCTCCATTGCTCTCGAGGTGGAAGGCACAAGGCACTGGTTCTGGATCCATCCCTCAATGGGAGACAAACCACATCTTGGCCTGCTTCCAGATCTTTAGGAAGTGGAGACAAAACACCCTTTCCACACTGCTCTTACAGCGTCCTGGGAACACCTCATACAAAGGAGGCTGAACGCCGTTTCTTTTCAGCACTTCACTCGCCAGTCTGGGACATCTGCATCCCGCACGTTTCCACCTTGCCAACCCGGCTCAGACGAAATGCCTACATCTTCCCCTTGAACAATGGGGATGAGGCCCATAGGATAGTGGTTCCACATTCTGAGTAGGAGAGAGACAATAGGGTTTTAAATAACCACGAAGTGGAACGGTTGGGAGAGTGTCAGAAAGCACCAATGGCAAAAAGACCCCTTTATTCTCAGCCGTGACCTCCATTGCTGTAGAGGTGGAAGGCACAACGCACTGCCTCCATCCTTCAATGGGAGACAAGCCATAAACTGTCTTGCCTCCAGCTCTTTAGGAAGCTGGGTAAGAACTCGCTTTCCACAGTGCCGTTACAGCATACGAGGAAATTCTCATACACAGGCAGCTCAAACGCCATTTCTTCCCAGTGCTTAACTGGCCGCTTTAGGACTTCCGCTTCTGCCACAGTTCCACCTTGCCAACACGGCTCAGACGAAATGCCTACATCTTCCCCTTAAGCAAAGGGGGCGAAGCCCACATGATTGTGCTGCCACATGCTTAGCAGGAGCAGACAATAGGCTTTTTACAAACCGCCATTGTGCACTGGGTCAGAGAGTGTCAGAATGCACCTATGTCAGAAAGGGCCCTTTGCTCTCAGCCGTGCCCTCCATTGCTCTAGAGGTGGAAGGCACAAAGCACTGCCTCCATCCTTCAATTGGAGACAAGCCATAAACTCTCTTGCCTGCAGCTCTTTAGGAAGCTGGGAAAGAACTCGCTTTCCACAGTCCTGTTACAGCAGACCGGGGAACTTCTCATACAAAGGCAGCTCCAATGGCATTTCTTCCCAGCCCTTAACTCGCAGCTTTAGGACTCCTGCTTCTGCCGCAATTCCACCTTGCCAACGCAGCTCAGACAAAATGCCTACATCTTCCCCTGAAGCAACTGGGCTGAGTCCCAAATGATTGAGCGTCCACGTGCTTAGGAGGCGATAGACTGCACGCCTTTTTCCAACCACCATTGTGCACTGCTGGAGAGAGTTACGGAAAGCAGCTATGTCAGAAAGACCCCTTTGCTCTCAGCCGTGCCCTTCATTGCTGTAGACGTGGAATGCACAATGCACTGGCTCCCCCCCTCAAGGGGCGAAAAGCCACAGACCATCTTCCTTCCATCTCTTTAGGAAGCTGAGCAAGAACTCGCTTTCAACAGTGCTCTTTCTGTGTCCTGGCAACATCTCATACAAAGGCAGCTGATATGCCATTTCTTTTCAGTGCTTAACTCGCAGATTTGGAACTTCTGCTCCTGCCACATTTCCACCTTGTCAACCCTGCTCAGACGAAATGTCTACATCTTCCGCTTCAGCAACGGGGACGAGGCCCAGATGATTGTGCTTCCGCATGCTTAGCAGGAGCAGACAATAGGCTTTTTACAAACCGCCATTGTGCACTGGGTCAGAGAGTGTCAGAATGCACCTATGTCAGAAAGGGCCCTTTGCTCTCAGCCGTGCCCTCCATTGCTCTAGAGGTGGAAGGCACAAAGCACTGCCTCCATCCTTCAATTGGAGAAAAGCCATAAACTGTCTTGCCTCCAGCTCTTTAGGAAGCTGACAAACAACTCGCTTTCCACAGTCCTGTTACAGCAGACCGGGGAACGTCTCATACAAAGGCAGCTCAAATGGCATTTCTTCCCAGCCCTTAACTCGCAGCTTAGGACTCCTGATTCTGCCACAATTCCACCTTGCCAACCCGGCTCAGACGAAATGCCTACATCTTCCCCTGAAGCAACAGGGCTGAGTCCCAAATGATTGAGCGTCCACGTGCTTAGGAGGCGATAGACTGCACGCCTATTTCCAACCCCCATTGTGCACTGCTGGAGAGAGTTTCGGAAAGCAGCTATGTCAGAAAGACCCCTTTGCTCTCAGCCGTGCCCTTCATTGCTCTAGACGTGGAATGCACAATGCACTGGCTCCTCTCCTCTAGGGGCGACAACCACAGACCATCTTCCTTCCATCTCTTTAGGAAGCTGAGCAAGAACTCGCTTTCAACAGTGCTCTTTCTGTGTCCTGGCAACATCTCATACAAAGGCAGCTGATATGCCATTTCTTTTCAGCGCTTAACTCGCAGATTTGGAACTTCTGCTCCTGCCACAATTCCTGCTTGCCAACCCGGCTCAGACGAAATGTCTACATCTTCCCCTTCAGCAACGGGGACGAGGCCCAGATCACTGTGCTTCCGCATGCTTAGCAGGAGCAGACAATAGGCTTTTTACACACCGCCAATGTGCACTGGGTCAGAGAGTGTCAGAATGCACCTATGTCAGAAAGGGCCCTTTGCTCTCAGCCGTGCCCTCCATTGCTCTAGAGGTGGAAGGCACAAAGCACTGCCTCCATCCTTCAATTGGAGAAAAGCCTGCAACTGTCCTGCTTCCAGCTCTTGAGGAAGCTGGGAAAGCACTCGCATTCCACAGTGCACTTACAGTGTCCTGGGAACGTCTTATACAAAGGCAGCTGAACACCGTGTCTTTTCAGCCCTTAACTCACCAATCTGCAACATCTGCTTCTGCCGCATTTCCACCTTGCCAACCCGGCTCAGACGAAATGCCTACATCTTCCCCGCAAGCGACTGTGCTGATTCCCAAATGATTGAGCATCCACATGCTTAGGAGGTGATAAACTGCATGCCTTTTTCCAACCACCATTTTACACTGCTTAGAGAGCGTCGGAAAGCAGCTATGTCAGAAAGGCCCCTCTGCTCTCAGCCATGCCCTCCATTGCTCTCGATGTGGAAGGCACAAGGCACTGGTTCTGGATCCACCCTCAATGGGAGACAAGCCACATCTTGTCCTGTCTCCAGCTATTTAGGAATTGAAGAAAAAGTCCCTTTCCACAGTGCTCTTACAGCGTCCTGGGAACATCTCATACAAAGGAGGCTGAACGCCGTTTCATTTCAGCACTTCACTCGCCAGTCTGGGACATCTGCATCCTGCACGTTTCCACTTTGCCAACTCGGCTCAGACGGAATGCCTACATCTTCCCCTTGAGCAAAGGGGATGAGGCCCATAGGATTGTGGTTCCACATGCTGAGGAGGAGAGAGACAATAGGCTTTTAACTAACCACGAAGTGCATTGGTTGGGAGAGTGTCAGAAAGCACCAATGGCAGAAACACCCCTTTACTCTCAGCCGCGCCCTCCATTGCTGTAGAGGTGGAAGGCACAAAGCACTGCCTCCATCATTCAATGGGAGACCAGCCGTAAACTGTCTTGCCTCCAGCTCTCTAGGAAGCTGGGATAGAACTCGCTTTCAACAGTGCTGTTGCTGCATACGAAGAAACTCTCATACAGAGGCAGCTCAAACGCCATTTCTTCCCAGTGCTTAACTGGCTGCTTTAGGACTTCCACTTCTGCCACAGTTCGACCTTGCCAACACGGCTCAGACGAAATGCCTACATCTTCCCCTTAAGCAACGGGGGAGAAGCCCACATGATTGTGCTGCCACATGCTTAGCAGGAGCAGACAATAGGCTTTTTACAAACCGCCATTGTGCACTGGGTCAGAGAGTGTCAGAATGCACCTATGTCAGAAAGGGCCCTTTGCTCTCAGCCGTGCCCTCCATTGCTCTAGAGGTGGAAGGCACAAAGCACTGCCTCCATCCTTCACTTGGAGACAAGCCATAAACTCTCTTGCCTCCAGCTCTTTAGGAAGCTGACAAACAACTCGCTTTCCACAGTCCTTTTACAGCAGACCGGGGATCTTCTCATACAAAGGCAGCTCCAATGATATTTCTTCCCAGCCCTTAACTCGCAGCTTTAGGACTCCTGCTTCTGCCGCAATTCCACCTTTCCAACCTGGCTCAGACCAAATGCCTACATCTTCCCCTGAAGCAACTGGGCTGAGTCCCAAATGATTGAGCGTCCACGTGCTTAGGAGGCGATAGACTGCACGCCTTTTTCCAACCACCATTGCTCACTGCTGGAGAGAGTGACAGAAAGCAGCTATGTCAGAAAGACCCCTTTGCTCTCAGCCGTGCCCTTCATTGCTCTAGACGTGGAATGCACAATGCACTGGCTCCCCCCCTCAAGGGGCGACAAGCCACAGACCATCTTCCTTCCATCTCTTTAGGAAGCTGAGCAGGATCTCGCTTTCAACAGTGCTCTTTCTGTGTCCTGGCAACATCTCATACAAAGGCAGCTGATATGCCATTTCTTTTCAGCGCTTAACTCGCAGATTTGGAACTTCTGCTCCTGCCACATTTCCACCTTGCCAACCCGGCTCAGACGAAATGTCTACCTCTTCCCGTTCAGCAACGGGGACGAGGCCCAGATGACTGTGCTTCCGCATGCTTAGCAGGAGCAGACAATAGGCTTTTTACAAACCGCCATTGTGCACTGGGTCAGAGAGTGTCAGAATGCACCTATGTCAGAAAGGGCCCTTTGCTCTCAGCCGTGCCCTCCATTGCTCTAGAGGTGGAAGGCACAAAGCACTGCCTCCATCCTTCAATTGGAGACAAGCCAGCACCTGTCCTGCTTTCAGCTCTTTAGGAAGCTGGGAAAGCACTCGCATTCCACAGTGCTCTTACAGCGTCCTGGGAACCTCTCATACAAAGGCAGCTGAACACCGTGTCTTTTCAGCCGTTAACTCACCAATCTGCAACATCTGCTTCTGCCGCATTTCCACCTTGCCAACCCGGCTCAGACGAAATGCCTACATCTTCCCCTCAAGCGATTGTGCTGATTCCCAAATGATTGAGCATCCACATGCTTAGGAGGCGATAAACTGCATGCCTTTTTCCAAACACCATTTTACACTGCTTAGAGAGCGTCGGAAAGCAGCTATGTCAGAAAGGCCCCTTTGCTCTCAGCCATGCCCTCCATTGCTCTCGAGGTGGAAGGCACAAGGCACTGGTTCTGCATCCACCCCTCAATGAGAGACAAACCACATCTTGTCCTGCTTCCAGATCTTTAGGAAGTGGAGCAGAAACTCCCTTTCCACAGTGCTCTTACAGCGTCCTTGGACCATCTCATACAAAGGAGGCTGAACGCCGTTTCTTTTCAGCACTTAACTCGCCAGTCTGGGACATCTGCATCCTGCACGTTTCCACCTTGCCAACCCGGCTCAGACGAAATGTCTACATCTTCCCCTTGAGCAATGGGGATGAGGCCCATAGGATTGTGGTTCCACATGCTGAGGAGGAGAGAGACAATAGGCTTTAAACTAACCATGAAGTGCAACGGTTGGGAGAGTGTCAGAAAGCACCAATGGCAGAAACACCCCTTTACTCTGAGCCGCGCCCTCCATTGCTGTAGAGGTGGAAGGCACAAAGCACTGCCTCCATCCTTCAATTGGAGACAAGCCATAAACTGTCTTGCCTCCAGCTCTTTAGGAAGCTGACAAAAAACTCGCTTTCCACAGTCCTGTTACAGCATACTGGGGAACTTCTCATGCAAAGGCAGCTCAAATGGTATTTCTTCCCAGCCCTTAACTCGCAGCTTAGGACTCCTGATTCTTCCGCAATTCCACCTTGTCAACCCGGCTCAGACGAAATGCCTACATCTTCCCCTGAAGCAACTGGGCTGAGTCCCAAATGATTGAGCGTCCACGTGCTTAGGAGGCGATAGACTGCACGCCTTTTTCCAACCACCATTCTGCACTGCTGGGAGAGTGTCGGAAAGCAGCTATGTCAGAAAGACCCCTTTGCTCTCAGCCGTGCCCTTCATTGCTCTAGACGTGGAATGCACAATGCACTGGTTCCCCCACTCAAGGGGCGACAAGCCACAGACCATCTTCCTTCCATCTCTTTAGGAAGCTGAGCAAGAACTCACTTTCAACAGTGCTCTTTCTGTGTCCTGGCAACATCTCATACAAAGGCAGCTGATATGCCATTTCTTTTCAGCGCTTAACTCGCAGATTTGGAACTTCTGCTCCTGCCACATTTCCACCTTGCCAACCCGGCTCAGACGAAATGTCTACATCTTCCCCTTCAGCAGCGGTGACGAGGCCCAGATGACTGTGCTTCCGCATGCGTAGCAGGAGCAGACAAGAGGCTTTTTACAAACCGCCATTGTGCACTGGGTCAGAGAGTGTCATAATGCACCTATGTCAGAAAGGGCCCTTTGCTCTCTGCCGTGCCCTCCATTGCTCTAGAGGTGGAAAGCACAAAGCACTGCCTCCATCCTTCAATTGGAGACAAGCCAGCAACTGGCCTGCTTCCAGCTCTTTAGGAAGCTGGGAAAGCACTCGCATTCCACAGTGCTCTTGCAGCGTCCTGGGAACGTCTCATACAAAGGCAGCTGAACACCGTGTCTTTTCAGCCCTTAACTCACCAATCTGCAACATCTGCTTCTGCCGCATTTCCACCTTGCCTACCCGGCTCAGACGAAATGCCTACATCTTCCCCTCAAGCGACTGTGCTGATTCCCAAATGATTGAGCATCCACATGCTTAGGAGGCGATAAACTGCATGCCTTTTTCCAACCACCATTTTACACTGCTTAGAGAGCGTCGGAAAGCAGCTATGTCAGAAAGTCCCCTTTGCTCTCAGCCATGCCCTCCATTGCTCTCGAGGTGGATGGCACAAGGCACTGGTTCTGGATCCACCCCTCAATGCTAGACAAACCACATCTTGTCCTGTCTCCAGCTCTTTAGGAAGTGGAGAAAAAACTCCCTTTCCACAGTGCTCTTACAGCGTCCTGGGAACATCTCATACAAAGGAGGTTGAACGCCGTTTCTTTTCAGCACTTCACTCGCCAGTCTGGGACATCTGCATGCTGCACAATTCCAACTTGCCAACCCGGCTCAGGCGAAATGCCTACATCTTCCCCTTGAACAATGGGGATGAGGCCCATAGGATTGTGGTTCCACATGCTGAGGAGGAGAGAGACAATAGGGTTTTAAATAACCACGAAGTGGAACGGTTGGGAGAGTGTCAGAAAGCACCAATGGCAAAAAGACCCCTTTATTCTCAGCCGTGACCTCCATTGCTGTAGAGGTGGAAGGCACAATGCACTGCCTCCATCCTTCAATGGGAGACAAGCCATATACTGTCTTGCCTCCAGCTCTTTAGGAAGCTGGGTAAGAACTCGCTTTCCACAGTGCCGTTACAGCATACGAGGAAACTCTCATACAGAGGCAGCTCAAACGCCATTTCTTCCCAGTGCTTAACTGGCCGCTTTAGGACTTCCGCTTCTGCCACAGTTCCACCTTGCCAACACGGCTCAGACGAAATGCGTACATCTTCCCCTTAAGCAAAGGGGGCGAAGCCCACATGATTGTGCTGCCACATGCTTAGCAGGAGCAGACAATAGGCTTTTTACAAACCGCCATTGTGCACTGGGTCAGAGAGTGTCAGAATGCACCTATGTCAGAAAGGGCCCTTTGCTCTCAGCCGTGCCCTCCATTGCTCTAGAGGTGGAAGGCACAAAGCTCTGCCTCCATCCTTCAATTGGAGACAAGCCATAAACTGTCTTGCCTCCAGCTCTTTAGTAATCTGACAAACAACTCGCTTTCCACAGTCCTGTTACAGCAGACGGGGGAACTTCGCATACAAAGGCAGCTCAAATGGCATTTCTTCCCAGCCCTTAACTCGCAGCTTAGGACTCCTGCTTCTGCCGCAGTTCCACCTTGCCAACCCGGCTCAGACAAAATGCCTACATCTTCCCCTGAAGCAACTGGGCTGAGTCCCAAATGATTGAGCGTCCACGTGCTTAGGAGGCGATAGACTGCACGCCTTTTTCCAACCACCATTGTGCACTGCTGGAGAGAGTTACGGAAAGCAGCTATGTCAGAAAGACCCCTTTACTCTCAGCCGTGCCCTTCATTGCTGTAGACGTGGAATGCACAATGCACTGGCTCCCCCCCTCAAGGGGCGACAAGCCACAGAACATCTTCCTTCCATCTCTTTAGGAAGCTGAGCAAGAACTCGCTTTCAACAGTGCTCTTTCTGTGTCCTGGCAACATCTCATACAAAGGCAGCTGATATGCCATTTCTTTTCAGCGCTTAACACGCAGATATGGAACTTCTGCTCCTGCCACATTTCCACCTTGCCAACCCGGCTCAGACGAAATGTCTACATCTTCCCCTTCAGCAGCGGGGACGAGGCCCAGATGACTGTGCTTCCGCATGCTTAGCAGGAGCAGACAAGAGGCTTTTTACAAACCGCCATTGTGCACTGGGTCAGAGAGTGTCATAATGCACCTATGTCAGAAAGGGCCCTTTGCTCTCTGCCGTGCCCTCCATTGCTCTAGAGGTGGAAGGCACAAAGCACTGCCTCCATCCTTCAATTGGAGACAAGCCATAAACTGTCTTGCCTGCAGCTCTTTAGGAAGCTGACAAACAACTCGCTTTCCACAGTCCTGTTACAGCAGACTGGGGACTTCTCATACAAAGGCAGCTCAAATGGCATTTCTTCCCAGCTCTTAACTCGCAGCTTAGGACTCGAGCTTCTGCCGCAATTCCACCTTGCCAACCCGGCTCAGACGAAATGCCTACATCTTCCCCTGAAGCAAATGGTCTGAGTCCCAAATGATTGAGCATCCACGTGCTTAGGAAGCGATAGACTGCACGCCTTTTTCCAACCACCATTGCTCACTGCTGGAGAGAGTGTCAGAAAGCATCTATGTCAGAAAGACTCCTTTGCTCTCAGCCGTGCCCTTCATTGCTCTAGACGTGGAATGCACAATGCACTGGCTCCCCCCCTCAAGGGGCGACAAGCCACAGACCATCTTCCTTCCATCTCTTTAGGAAGCTGAGCAGGAACTCGCTTTCAACAGTGCTCTTTCTGTGTCCTGGCAACATCTCATACAAAGGCAGCTGATATGCCATTTCTTTTCAGCGCTTAACTCGCAGATTTGGAACTTCTGCTCCTGCCACATTTCCACCTTGCCAACCCGGCTCAGACGAAATGTCTACCTCTTCCCCTTCAGCAACGGGGACGAGGCCCAGATGACTGTGCTTCCGCATGCTTAGCAGGAGCAGACAATAGGCTTTTTACAAACCGCCATTGTGCACTGGGTCAGAGAGTGTCAGAATGCACCTATGTCAGAAAGGGCCCTTTGCTCTCAGCCGTGCCCTCCATTGCTCTAGAGGTGGAAGGCACAAAGCACTGCCTCCATCCTTCAATTGGAGACAAGCCAGCACCTGTCCTGCTTTCAGCTCTTTAGGAAGCTGGGAAAGCACTCGCATTCCACAGTGCTCTTACAGCGTCCTGGGAACCTCTCATACAAAGTCAGCTGAACACCGTGTCTTTTCAGCCCTTAACTCACCAATCTGCAACATCTGCTTCTGCCGCATTTCCACCTTGCCAACCCGGCTCAGACGAAATGCCTACATCTTCCCCTCAAGCGATTGTGCTGATTCCCAAATGATTGAGCATCCACATGCTTAGGAGGCGATAAACTGCATGCCTTTTTCCAAACACCATTTTACACTGCTTAGAGAGCGTCGGAAAGCAGCTATGTCAGAAAGGCCCCTTTGCTCTCAGCCATGCCCTCCATTGCTCTCGAGGTGGAAGGCACAAGGCACTGGTTCTGCATCCACCCCTCAATGAGAGACAAACCACATCTTGTCCTGCTTCCAGATCTTTAGGAAGTGGAGCAGAAACTCCCTTTCCACAGTGCTCTTACAGCGTCCTTGGACCATCTCATACAAAGGAGGCTGAACGCCGTTTCTTTTCAGCACTTAACTCGCCAGTCTGGGACATCTGCATCCTGCACGTTTCCACCTTGCCAACCTGGCTCAGACGAAATGTCTACATCTTCCCCTTGAGCAATGGGGATGAGGCCCATAGGATTGTGGTTCCACATGCTGAGGAGGAGAGAGACAATAGGCTTTAAACTAACCATGAAGTGCAATGGTTGGGAGAGTGTCAGAAAGCACCAATGGCAGAAACACCCCTTTACTCTGAGCCGCGCCCTCCATTGCTGTAGAGGTGGAAGGCACAAAGCACTGCCTCCATCCTTCAATTGGAGACAAGCCATAAACTGTCTTGCCTCCAGCTCTTTAGGAAGCTGACAAAAAACTCGCTTTCCACAGTCCTGTTACAGCATACTGGGGAACTTCTCATGCAAAGGCAGCTCAAATGGTATTTCTTCCCAGCCCTTAACTCGCAGCTTAGGACTCCTGATTCTTCCGCAATTCCACCTTGTCAACCCGGCTCAGACGAAATGCCTACATCTTCCCCTGAAGCAACTGGGCTGAGTCCCAAATGATTGAGCGTCCACGTGCTTAGGAGGCGATAGACTGCACGCCTTTTTCCAACCACCATTCTGCACTGCTGGGAGAGTGTCGGAAAGCAGCTATGTCAGAAAGACCCCTTTGCTCTCAGCCGTGCCCTTCATTGCTCTAGACGTGGAATGCACAATGCACTGGTTCCCCCACTCAAGGGGCGACAAGCCACAGACCATCTTCCTTCCATCTCTTTAGGAAGCTGAGCAAGAACTCACTTTCAACAGTGCTCTTTCTGTGTCCTGGCAACATCTCATACAAAGGCAGCTGATATGCCATTTCTTTTCAGCGCTTAACTCGCAGATTTGGAACTTCTGCTCCTGCCACATTTCCACCTTGCCAACCCGGCTCAGACGAAATGTCTACATCTTCCCCTTCAGCAGCGGTGACGAGGCCCAGATGACTGTGCTTCCGCATGCGTAGCAGGAGCAGACAAGAGGCTTTTTACAAACCGCCATTGTGCACTGGGTCAGAGAGTGTCATAATGCACCTATGTCAGAAAGGGCCCTTTGCTCTCAGCCGTGCCCTCCATTGCTCTAGAGGTGGAAAGCACAAAGCACTGCCTCCATCCTTCAATTGGAGACAAGCCAGCAACTGGCCTGCTTCCAGCTCTTTAGGAAGCTGGGAAAGCACTCGCATTCCACAGTGCTCTTGCAGCGTCCTGGGAACGTCTCATACAAAGGCAGCTGAACACCGTGTCTTTTCAGCCCTTAACTCACCAATCTGCAACATCTGCTTCTGCAGCATTTCCACCTTGCCTACCCGGCTCAGACGAAATGCCCACATCTTCCCCTCAAGCGACTGTGCTGATTCCCAAATGATTGAGCATCCACATGCTTAGGAGGCGATAAACTGCATGCCTTTTTCCAACCACCATTTTACACTGCTTAGAGAGCGTCGGAAAGCAGCTATGTCAGAAAGTCCCCTTTGCTCTCAGCCATGCCCTCCATTGCTCTCGAGGTGGATGGCAGAAGGCACTGGTTCTGGATCCACCCCTCAATGCTAGACAAACCACATCTTGTCCTGTCTCCAGCTCTTTAGGAAGTGGAGAAAAAACTCCCTTTCCACAGTGCTCTTACAGCGTCCAGGGAACATCTCATACAAAGGAGGTTGAACGCCGTTTCTTTTCAGCACTTCACTCGCCAGTCTGGGACATCTGCATGCTGCACAATTCCAACTTGCCAACCCGGCTCAGGCGAAATGCCTACATCTTCCCCTTGAACAATGGGGATGAGGCCCATAGGATTGTGGTTCCACATGCTGAGGAGGAGAGAGACAATAGGGTTTTAAATAACCACGAAGTGGAACGGTTGGGAGAGTGTCAGAAAGCACCAATGGCAAAAAGACCCCTTTATTCTCAGCCGTGACCTCCATTGCTGTAGAGGTGGAAGGCACAACGCACTGCCTCCATCCTTCAATGGGAGACAAGCCATATACTGTCTTGCCTCCAGCTCTTTAGGAAGCTGGGTAAGAACTCGCTTTCCACAGTGCCGTTACAGCATACGAGGAAACTCTCATACAGAGGCAGCTCAAACGCCATTTCTTCCCAGTGCTTAACTGGCCGCTTTAGGACTTCCGCTTCTGCCACAGTTCCACCTTGCCAACACGGCAGAGGAAATGCGTACATCTTCCCCTTAAGCAAAGGGGGCGAAGCCCACATGATTGTGCTGCCACATGCTTAGCAGGAGCAGACAATAGGCTTTTTACAAACCGCCATTGTGCACTGGGTCAGAGAGTGTCAGAATGCACCTATGTCAGAAAGGGCCCTTTGCTCTCAGCCGTGCCCTCCATTGCTCTAGAGGTGGAAGGCACAAAGCTCTGCCTCCATCCTTCAATTGGAGACAAGCCATAAACTGTCTTGCCTCCAGCTCTTTAGTAATCTGACAAACAACTCGCTTTCCACAGTCCTGTTACAGCAGACGGGGGAACTTCGCATACAAAGGCAGCTCAAATGGCATTTCTTCCCAGCCCTTAACTCGCAGCTTAGGACTCCTGCTTCTGCCGCAGTTCCACCTTGCCAACCCGGCTCAGACAAAATGCCTACATCTTCCCCTGAAGCAACTGGGCTGAGTCCCAAATGATTGAGCGTCCACGTGCTTAGGAGGCGATAGACTGCACGCCTTTTTCCAACCACCATTGTGCACTGCTGGAGAGAGTTACGGAAAGCAGCTATGTCAGAAAGACCCCTTTACTCTCAGCCGTGCCCTTCATTGCTGTAGACGTGGAATGCACAATGCACTGGCTCCCCCACTCAAGGGGCGAAAAGCCACAGACCATCTTCCTTCCATCTCTTTAGGAAGCTGAGCAACAACTCGCTTTCAACAGTGCTCTTTCTGTGTCCTGGCAACATCTCATACAAAGGCAGCTGATATGCCATTTCTTTTCAGCGCTTAACTCGCAGATTTGGAACTTCTGCTGATTCCCAAATGATTGAGCACCCACATGCTTAGGAGGCGATAAACTGCATGCCTTTTTCCAACCACCATTTGACACTGCTTAGAGAGCGTCGGAAAGCAGCTATGTCAGAAAGGCCCCTTTGCTCTCAGCCATGCCCTCCATTGCTCTCGAGGTGGAAGGCACAAGGCCCTGGTTCTGGATCCACCCCTCAATGGGAGACAAACCACATCTTGGCCTGCTTCCAGCTCTTTAGGAATTGGAGAAAAATCTCCCTTTCCACAGTGCTCTCACAGCGTCCTGGGAACATCTCATACAAAGGAGGCTGAACGCCATTTCTTTTCAGCACTTCACTCGCCAGTCTGGGACATCTGCATCCTGCATGTTTCCACCTTGCCAACACGGCTCAGACGAAATGCCTACATCTTCCCCTTGAGCAATGGGGATGAGGCCCATAGGATTGTGGTTCCACATGCTGAGGAGGAAGAGACAATAGGCTTTTAACTAACCACGAAGTGCAATGGTTGGGACAGTACCAGAAAGCACCAATGGCAGTAACACCCCTTTACTCTCAGCCACGCCCTCCATTGCTGTAGAGGTCGAAGGCACAAAGCACTGCCTCCATCCTTCAATGGGAGACAAGCCATAAACTGTCTTGCCTCCAGCTCTTTAGGAAGCTGAGAAAGAACTCGCTTTCCACAGTGCTGTTACAGCATACGAGGAAACTCTCATGCAGAGGCAGCTCAAACGCCATTTCTTCCCAGTGCTTATCTGGCCGCTTTAGGACTTCCGCTTCTGCCAAAGTTCCACCTTGCCAAGCCGGCTCAGACGAAATGCCTACATCTTCCCCTTAAGCAACCGGGGCGAAGCCCACATGATTGTGCTGCCACATGCTTAGCAGGAGCAGACAATAGGCTTTTTACAAACCGCCATTGTGCACTGGGTCAGAGAGTGTCAGAATGCACCTATGTCAGAAAGGGCCCTTTGCTCTCAGCCGTGCCCTCCATTGCTTTAGAGGTGGAAGGCACAAGGCACTGCCTACATCCTTCAATTGGAGACAAGCCATAAACTGTCTTGCCTCCAGCTCTTTAGGAAGCTGACAAACAACTCGCTTTCCACAGTCCTGTTACAGCAGACCGGGGAACTTCTCATACAAAGGCAGCTCAAATGGCATTTCTTCCCAGCCCTTAACTCGCAGCTTAGGACTCCTGATTCTGCAGCAATTCCACCTTGCCAACCCGGCTCAGACGAAATGCCTACATCTTCCCCTGAAGCAACTGGGCTGAGTCCCAAATGATTGAGCGTCCACGTGCTTAGGAGGCGATAGACTGCACGCCCTTTTCCAACCACCATTGTGCACTGCTGGAGAGAGTGTCGGAAAGCAGATATGTCAGAAAGACCCCTTTGCTCTCAGCCGTGCCCTTCATTGCTCTAGACGTGGAATGCACAATGCACTGGCTCCCCCCTCAAGGGGCGACAAGCCACAGACCATCTTCCTTCCATCTCTTTAGGAAGCTGAGCAAGAACTCGCTTTCAACAGTGCTCTTTCTGTGTCCTGGCAACATCGCATACAAAGGCAGCTGATATGCCATTTCTTTTCAGCGCTTAACTCGCAGATTTGGAACTTCTGCTCCTGCCACATTTCCAGGTTGCCAACCCGGCTCAGACGAAATGTCTACATCTTCCCCTTCAGCAACGGGGACGAGGCCCACATGACTGTGCTTCCGCATGCTTAGCAGGAGCAGACAATAGGCTTTTTACAAACCGCCATTGTGCACTGGGTCAGAGAGTGTCAGAATGCACCTATCTCAGAAAGGGCCCTTTGCTCTCAGCCGTGCCCTCCATTGCTCTAGAGGTGGAAGGCACAAAGCACTGCCTCCCTCCTTCAATTGGAGACAAGCCAGCAACTGGCCTGCTTCCAGCTCTTTAGGAAGCTGGGAAAGCACTCGCATTCCACAGTGCTCTTACAGTGTCCTGGGAACGTCTCATACAAAGGCAGCTGAACACCGTGTCTTTTCAGCCCTTAACTCACCAATCACCAACGTCTGCTTCTGCCGCATTTCCACCTTGCCAACCCGGCTCAGAAGAAATGCCTACATCTTCCCCTGAAGCGACTGTGCAGATTCCCAAATGATTGAGCATCCACATGCTTAGGAGGCGATAAACTGCATGCCTTTTTCCAACCACCATTTTACACTGCTTAGAGAGCGTCGGAAAGCAGCTATGTCAGAAAGGCCCCTTTGCTCTCAACCAGGCCCTCCATTGCTCTCGAGGTGGAAGGCACAAGACACTGGTTCTGGATCCACCCCTCAATGGGAGACAAACCACATCTTGTCCTGCTTCCAGCTCTTTAGGAATTGGAGAAAAATCTCCCTTTCCACAGTGCTCTTACAGCGTCCTGGGAACATGTCATACAAAGGAGGCTGAACGCCATTTCTTTTCAGCACTTCACTCGCCAGCCTGGGACATCTGCATCCTGCACGTTTCCACCTTGCCAACCCGGCTCAGACGAAATGCCTACATCTTCCCCTTGAGCAATGGGGATGAGGCCCATAGGATTGTGGTTCCACATGCTGAGGAGGAGGGAGGCAATAGGCTTTTAACTAACCACGAAGTGCAACGGTTGGGAGAGTGTCAGAAGGCACCAATGGCAGAAACACCCCTTTACTCTCCGCCGCGCCCTCCATTGCTGCAGAGGTGGAAGGCACAAAGCACTGCCTCCATCCTTCAATGTGAGACAAGCCATAAACTGTCTTGCCTCCTGCTCTTTAGGAAGCTGGGAAAGAACTCGCTATACACAGTGCTGTTACAGCATACGAGGAAACTCTCATACAGAGGCAGCTCAAACGCCATTTCTTCCCAGTGCTTAACTGGCCGCTTTAGGACTTCCGCTTCTGCCACAGTTCCACCTTGCCAACCCGGCTCAGACGAAATGCCTACATCTTCCCCTTCAGCACAGGCGGCGAAGCCCACATGATTGTGCTGCCACATGCTTAACAGGAGCAAACAATAGGCTTTTTACAAACCGCCATTGTGCACTGGGTCAGAGAGTGTCAGAATGCACCTATGTCAGAAAGGGCCCTTTGCTCTCAGCCGTGCCCTCCATTGCTCTAGAGGTGGAAGGCACAAAGCACTGCCTCCATCCTTCAATTGGAGACAAGCCAGCAACAGTCTTGCCTCCAGCTCTTTAGGAAGCTGACAAACAACTCGCTTTCCACAGACCTCTTACAGCAGACCGGGGAACTTCTCATACAAAGGCAGCTCAAATGGCATTTCTTCCCAGTCCTTAAATCACAGCTTTAGGACTCCTGCTTCTGCCGCAATTCCACCTTGCCAACCCGGCTCAGACGAAATGCCTACATCTTCCCCTGAAGCAACTGGGCTGAGTCCCAAATGATTGAGCGTCCACGTGCTTAGGAGGCGATAGACTGCACGCCTTTTTCCAACCACCATTGTGCACTGCTGGAGAGAGTGTCGGCAAGCAGTTATGTCAGAAAGACCCCTTTGCTCTCAGCCCTGCCCTTCATTGCTCTAGGCGTGGAATGCACAAGGCACTGGCTCCCCGCCTCAGGGGGCGACAAGCCACAGACCATCTTCCTTCCATCTCTTTAGGAAGCTGAGCAAGAACTCGCTTTCAACAGTGCTCTTTCTGTGTCCTGGCAACATCTCATACAAAGGCAGCTGATATGCCATTTCTTTTCAGCGCTTAACTCGCAGATTTGGAACTTCTGCTCCTGCCACATTTCCAGGTTGCCAACCCGGCTCAGACGAAATGTCTACATCTTCCCCTTCACCAACAGGGACAAGGCCCAGATGACTGTGCTTCCGCATGCTTAGCAGGAGCAGACAATAGGCTTTTTGCAAACCGCCATTGTGCACTGGCTCAGAGAGTGTCCGAATGCACCTATGTCAGAAAGGGCCCTTTGCTCTCAGCCGTGCCCTCCATTGCTCTAGAGGTGGAAGGCACAAAGCACTGCCTCTATCCTTCAATTGGAGACAAGCCAGCAACTGGCCTGCTTCCAGCTATTGAGGAAGCTGGGAAAGCACTCGCATTCCACAGTGCTCTTACAGCGTCCTGGGAACGTCTCATACAAAGGCAGCTGAACACCGTGTCTTTTCAGCCCTTAACTCACCAACCTGCAACATCTGCTTCTGCCGCATTTCCACCTTGCCAACCTCGCTCAGACCCAATGCCTACATCTTCCCCTCAAGCGATTGTGCTGATTCCCAAATGATTGAGCATCCACATGCTTAGGAGGCGATAAACTGCATGCCTTTTTCCAACCACCATTTTACACTGCTTAGAGAGCGTTGGAAAGCAGCTATGTCAGAAAGGCCACTTTGCTCTCAGCCATGGCCTCCATTGCTCTCGAGGTGGAAGGCACAACTCACTCGTTCTGGATCCACCCCTCAATGGGAGACAAACCACATCTTGTCCTGCTTCCAGCTCTTTAGGAAGTGGAGAAAAAACTCCCTTTCCACAGTGCTCTTACAGCGTCCTGGGAACATCTCATACAAAGGAGGCTGAACGCCGTTTCTTTTCAGCACTTCACTCGCCAGTCTGGGACATCTGCATCCTGCACGTTTCCACCATGCCAACCCGGCTCAGACGAAATGCCTACGTCTTCCCCTTGAGCAACGGGGATGAGGCCCATAGGATTCTGGTTCCACATGCTGAGGAGGAGAGAGACAATAGGCTTTTAACTAACCACGAAGTGCAACGCTTGGGAGAGTGTCAGAAAGCACCAATGGCAGAAAGGCCCCTTTACTATCAGCCGCGCCCTCCATTGCTGTAGAGGTGGAAGGCACAAAGCACTGCCTCCATAATTCAATCGGAGACAAGCCATAAACTGTCTTGCCTCCAGCTCTTTAGGAAGCTGGGAAAGAACTCGCTTTCCACAGTGCTGTTACAACATACGAGGAAACTCTCATACAGAGGCAGCTCAAACGCCATTTCTTCCCAGTGCTTAACTGGCCTCTTTAGGACTTCCGCTTCTGCCACAGTTCCACCTTGCCAACCCGGCTCAGACGAAATGCCTACATCTTCCCCTTAAGCAACGGGGGTGAAGCCCACATGATTGTGCTTCCACATGCTTTCCAGGAGTAGACAATAGGCTTTTTACAAACCGCCATTGTGCACTGGGTCAAAGAGTGTCAGAATGCACCTATGTCAGAAGGGGTCCTTTGCTCTCAGCCATGCCCTCCATTGCTCTAGAGGTGGAAGGCACAAAGCACTGCCTCCATCCTTCAATGGGAGACAAGCCATAAACTGTCTTGCCTCCAGCTCTTTAGGAAGCTGACAAAAAACTCGCTTTCCACAGTCCTGTTACAGCAGACTGGGGAACTTCTCATACAAAGGCAGCTCAAATGGCATTTCTTCCCAGCCCTTAACTCGCAGCTTAGGACTCCTGATTCTGCAGCAATTCCACCTTGCCAACCCGGCTCAGACGAAATGCCTACATCTTCCCCTGAAGCAACTGGGCTGAGTCCCAAATGATTGAGCGACCACGTGCTTAGGAGGCGATAGACTGCACGCCTTTTTCCAACCAACAATCTGCACTGCTGGAGAGAGTGTCGGAAAGCAGCTATGTCAGAAAGACCCCTTTGCTCTCAGCCCTGCCCTTCATTGCTCTAGACGTGGAATGCACAATGCACTGGCTCGCCCCCTCAAGGGTGACAAGCCACAGACCATCTTCCTTCCATCTCTTTAGGAAGCTGAGCAAGAACTCGCTTTCAACAGTGCTCTTTCTGTGTCCTGGCAAAATCTCATACAAAGGCAGCTGATATGCCATTTCTTTTCAGCACTTAACTCGCAGATTTGGAACTTCTGCTCCTGCCACATTTCCAGCTTGCCAACCCGGCTCAGACGAAATGTCTACATCTTCCCCTTCAGCAACGGGGACGAGGCCCAGATCACTGTGCTTCTGCATGCTTAGCAGGAGCAGACAATAGGCTTTTTACAAACCGCCATTGTGCACTGGGTCAGAGAGTGTCAGAATGCACCAATGTCAGAAAGGGCCCTTTGCTCTCAGCCGTGCCCTCCATTGCTCTAGAGGTGGAAGGCACAAAGCACTGCCTCCATCCTTCAATTGGAGACAAGCCAGCAACTGGCCTGCTTCCAGCTCTTTAGGAAGCTGGGAAAGCACTCGCCTTCCACAGTGTTCTTGCAGGGTCCTGGGAACGTCTCATACAAAGGCAGCTGAACACCGTGTCTTTTCAGCCCTTAACTCACCAATCTGCAACATCTGCTTCTGCCGCATTTCCACCGTGCCAACCCGGCTCAGACGAAATACCTACATCTTCCCCTGAAGCGACTGTGCTGATTCCCTAATGATTGAGCATCCACATGCTTAGGAGGCGATAAACTGCATGCCTTTTTCCAACCACCATTTTACACTGCTTAGATAGCGTCGGAAAGCAGCTATGTCAGAAAGGCCCCTTTGCTCTCAACCATGCCCTCCATTGCTCTCGAGGTGGAAGGCACAAGGCACTGGTTCTGGATCCACCCCTCAATGGGAGACAAGCCTCATCTTGGCCTGCTTCCAGCTCTTTAGGAAGTGGAGAAAAAACTCCCTTTCCACAGTGCTCTTACAGCGTCCGGGGAACATGTCATACAAAGGAGGCCGAACGCCGTTTCTTTTCAGCACTTCACTCGCCAGCCTGGGACATCTGCATCCTGCACGTTTCCACCTTGCCAACCCGGCTCAGACGAAATGCCTACATCTTCCCCTTGAGCAATGGGGATGAGGCCCATAGGATTGGGGTTCCACATGCTGAGGAGGAGAGAGACAATAGGCTTTTAACTAACCACGAAGTGCAATGGTTGGGAGAGTGTCAGAAAGCACCAAGGGCAGAAAAACCGCTTTACTCTCAGCCGCGCCCTAAATTGCTGTAGAGGTGGAAGGGACAAAGCACTGCCTCCATCCTTCAATGGGAGACAAGCCATAAACAGTCTTGCCTCCAGCTCTTTAGGAAGCTGACAAACAACTCGCTTTCCACAGTCCTGTTACAGCAGACCGTTGAACTTCTCATACAAAGGCAGCTCAAATGGCATTTCTTCCCAGCCCTTAACTCGCAGCTTAGGACTCCTGCTTCTGCCGCAATTCCACCTTGCCAACCCGGCTCAGACGAAATGCCTACATCTTCCCCTGAAGCAACTGGGCTGAGTCCCAAATGATTGAGCGTCCACGTGCTTAGGAGGCGATAGACTGCACGCCTTTTTCCAACCACCATTGTGCACTGCTTTAGAGAGTGTCGGAATGCAGCTATTTCAGAAAGACCCCTTGGTCTCAGCCGTGCCATTCATTGCTCTAGACGTGGAATGCACAATGCACTGGCTCCCCCCCTCAACGGGCGACAAGCCACAGACCATCTTCCTTCCATATCTTTAGGAAGCTGAGCAAGAACTCGCTTTCAACAGTGCTCTTTCTGTGTCCTGGCAACATCTCATACACAGGCAGCTGATATGCCATTTCTTTTCAGCGCTTAACTCGCAGATTTGGAACTTCTGCTCCTGCCACATTTCCACCTTGCCAACCCGGCTCAGACGAAATGTCTACATCTTCCCCTTCAGCAACGGGGACGAGGCCCAGATGACTGTGCTTCCGCATGCTTAGCAGGAGCAGACAATAGGCTTTTTACAAACCGCCATTGTGCACTGGGTCAGAGAGTGTCAGAACGCACCTATGTCAGAAAGGGCCCTTTGCTCTCAGCCGTGCCCTCCATTGCTCTAGAGGTGGAAGGCACAAAGCACTGCCTTCATCCTTCAATTGGAGACAAGCCAGCAACTGTCCTGCTTCCAGCTCTTTAGGAAGCTGGGAAAGCACTCGCATTCCACAGTGCTCTTACAGCGTCCTGGGAACGTCTCATACAAAGGCAGCTGAACACCGTGTCTTTTACAGCCGTTCACTCACCAATCTGCAACATCTGCTTCTGCCGCATTTCCACCTTGCCAACCCGGCTCAGATGAAATGCCTACATCTTCCCCTGAAGCGACTGTGCTGATTCCCAAATGATTGAGCATCCACATGCTTAGGAGGCGATAAACTGCATGCCTTTTTCCAACCACCATTTTACACTGCTTAGAGAGCGTCGGAAAGCAGCTATGTCAGACAGGCCCCTTTGCTCTCAGCCATGCCATCCATTGCTCTCGAGAGGGAGAGACAAGGCACTGGTTCTGGATCCACCCCTCAATGGGAGACAAACCACATCTTTGCCTGCTTCCAGCTCTTTAGGAAGTGGAGAACATACTCCCTTTCCACAGTGCTCTTACAGCGTCCTGGGAACATCTCATACAAAGGAGGCTGAACGCCGTTTCTTTTCAGCACTTCACTCGCCAGTCTGGGACATCTGCATCCTGCACGTTTCCACCTTGCCAACCCGTATCAGACGATATGCCTACGTCTTCCCCTTGAGCAATGGGGATGAGGCCCATAGGATTGTGGTTCCACATGCTGAGGAGGAGAGAGACAATAGGCTTTTAACTAACCACGAAGTGCAACGGTTGGGAGAGTGTCAGAAAGCACCAATGGCAGAAAGGCCCCTTTACTATCAGCCGCGCCCTCCATTGCTGTAGAGGCGGAAGGCACAAAGCACTGCCTCCATAATTCAATGGGAGACAAGCCATAAACTGTCTTGCCTCCAGCTCTTTAGGAAGCTGGGAAAGAACTCGGTTTCCACAGTGCTGTTACAGCATACGAGGAAACTCTCATACAGAGGCAGCTCAAACGCCATTTCTTCCCAGTGCTTAACTGGCCTCTTTAGGACTTCCGCTTCTGCCACAGTTCCACCTTGCCAACCCGGCTCAGACGAAATGCCTACATCTTCCCCTTAAGCAACGGGGGTGAAGTCCACATGATTGTGCTTCCACATGCTTTCCAGGAGTAGACAATAGGCTTTTTACAAACCGCCATTGTGCACTGGGTCAAAGAGTGTCAGAATGCACCTATGTCAGAAGGGGTCCTTTGCTCTCAGCCATGCCCTCCATTGCTCTAGAGGTGGAAGGCACAAAGCACTGCCTCCATCCTCCAATTGGAGACAAGCCATAAACTGTCTTGCCTCCAGCTCTTTAGGAAGCTGACAAACAACTCGCTTTCCACAGTCCTGTTACAGCAGACCGGTTAAATTCTCAAACAAAGGCTGCTCAAATGGCATTTCTTCCCAGCCATTAACTCGCAGCTTAGGACTCCTGCTTCTGCCGCAATTCCACCTTGCCAACCCGGCTCAGACGAAATGCCTACATCTTCCCCTGAAGCAACTGGGCTGAGTCCCAAATGATTGAGCTTCCACGTGCTTAGGAGGCGATAGACTGCACGCCTTTTTCCAACCACCATTGTGCACTGCTGGAGAGAGTGTCGGAAAGCAGTTATGTCAGAAAGACCCCTTTGCTCTCAGCCCTGCCCTTAATTGCTCTAGGCGTGGAATGCACAAGGCACTGGCTCCCCCCCTCAGGGGGCGACAAGCCACAGACCATCTTCCATCCATCTCTTTAGGAAGCTGAGCAAGAACTCGCTTTCAACAGTGCTCTTTCTGTGTCCTGGCAACATCTCATACAAAGGCAGCTGATATGCCATTTCTTTTCAGCGCTTAACTCGCAGATTTGGAACTTCTGCTCCTGCCACATTTCCACCTTGTCAACCCTGCTCAGACGAAATGTCTACATCTTCCCCTTCAGCAACGGGGACGAGGCCCAGATGACTGTGCTTCTGCATGCTTAGCAGGAGCAGACAATCGGTTTTTACAAACCGCCATTGTGCACTGGGTCAGAGAGTGTCAGAATGCACCTATGTCAGAAAGGGCCCTTTGCTCTCAGCCGTGCCCTCCATTGCTCTAGAGGTGGAAGGCACAAAGCACTGCCTCCATCCTTCAATTGGAGACAAGCCAGCAACTGGCCTGCTTCCAGCTCTTTAGGAAGCTGGGAAAGCACTCGCCTTCCACAGTGTTCTTGCAGGGTCCTGGGAACGTCCCATACAAAGGCAGCTGAACACCGTGTCTTTTCAGCTCTTAACTCACCAATCTGCAACATCTGCTTCTGCCGCATTTACACCTTGCCAACCCGGCTCAGAAGAAATGCCTACATCTTCCCCTGAAGCGACTGTGCAGATTCCCAAATGATTGAGCATCCACATGCTTAGGAGGCGATAAACTGCATGCCTTTTTCCAACCACCATTTTACACTGCTTAGATAGCGTCGGAAAGCAGCTATGTCAGAAAGGCCCCTTTGCTCTCAGCCATGCCCTCCATTGCTCTCGAGGTGGAAGGCACAAGGCACTGGTTCTGGATCCACCCCTCAATGTGAGACAAACCACATCTTGGCCTGCTTCCAGCTCTTTAGGATGTGGAGAAAAAACTCCCTTTCCACAGTGCTCTTACAGCGTCCGGGGAACATGTCATACAAAGGAGGCCGAACGCCGTTTCTTTTCAGCACTTCACTCGCCAGCCTGGGACATCTGCATCCTGCACGTTTCCACCTTGCCAACCCGGCTCAGACGAAATGCCTACATCTTCCCCTTGAGCAATGGGGATGAGGCCCATAGGATTGTGGTTCCAAATGCTGAGGAGGAGAGACACAATAGGCTTTTAACTAAGAACGAAGTGCAACGGTTGGGAGAGTGTCAGAAAGCACCAATGGCAGAAACACACCTTTACTCTCAGCCGCGCCCTCCATTGCTGTAGAGGTGGAAGGCACAAAGCACTGCCTCCATCCTTCAATGGGAGACACGCCATAAACTGTCTTGCCTCCAGCTCTTTAGGAAGCTGGGAAAGAACTCGCTTTCCACAGTGCTGTTACAGCATACGAGGAAACTCTCATACAGAGGCAGCTCAAACGTCATTTCTTCCCAGTGCTTAACTGGCCGCTTTAGGACTTCCGCTTCTGCCACAGTTCCACTTTGCCCACCCGGCTCAGACGAAATGCCTACATCTTCCCCTTAAGCAACTGGGGCGAAGCCCACATGATTGTGCTGCCACATGCTTAGCAGGAGCAGACAATAGGCTTTTTACAAACCGCCATTGTGCACTGGGTCAGAGAGTGTCAGAATGCACCTATGTCAGAAAGGGCCCTTTGCTCTCAGCCGTGCCCTCCATTGCTCTAGAGGTGGAAGGCACAAAGCACTGCCTCCATCCTTCAATTGGAGACAAGCCATAAACTGTCTTGCCTCCAGCTCTTTAGGAAGCTGACAAACAACTCACTTTCCACCGTCCTGTTACAGCAGACCGGGGAACTTCTCATACAAAGGCAGCTCCAATGGCATTTCTTCCCAGCCCTTAACTCGCAGCTTTAGGACTCCTGCTTCTGCCGCAATTCCACCTGGCCGACCCGGCTCAGACAAAATGCCTACATCTTCCCCTGAAGCCACTGGGCTGAGTCCCAAATGATTGAGCATCCACGTGCTTAGGAGGCGATAGACTGCACGCCTTTTTCCAACCACCATTGTGCACTGCTGGAGAGAGTGTCGGAAAGCAGCTATGTCAGAAAGACCCCTTTGCTCTCTGCCGTGCCCTTCATTGCTCTAGACGTGGAATGCACAAGGCACTGGCTCCACCCCTCAAGGGGCGACAAGCCACAGACCATCTTCCTTCCATATCTTTAGGAAGCTGAGCAAGAACTCGCTTTCAACAGTGCTCTTTCTGTGTCCTGGCAACATCTCATACACAGGCAGCTGATATGCCATTTCTTTTCAGCGCTTAACTCACAGATTTGGAACTTCTGCTCCTGCCACATTTCCACCTTGCCAACCCGGCTCAGACGAAATGTCTACATCTTCCCCTTCAGCAACGGGGACGAGGCCCAGATGACTGTGCTTCCGCATGCTTAGCAGGAGCAGACAAGAGGCTTTTTACAAACCGCCATTGTGCACTGGGTCAGAGAGTGTCAGAACGCACCTATGTCAGAAAGGGCCCTTTGCTCTCAGCCGTGCCCTCCATTGCTCTAGAGGTGGAAGGCACAAAGCACTGCCTCCATCCTTCAATTGGAGACAAGCCAGCAACTGTCCTGCTTCCAGCTCTTTAGGAAGCTGGGAAAGCACTCGCATTCCACAGTGCTCTTACAGCGTCCTGGGAACGTCTCATACAAAGGCAGCTGAACACCGTGTCTTTTACAGCCGTTCACTCACCAATCTGCAACATCTGCTTCTGCCGCATTTCCACCTTGCCAACCCGGCTCAGATGAAATGCCTACATCTTCCCCTGAAGCGACTGTGCTGATTCCCAAATGATTGAGCATCCACATGCTTAGGAGGCGATAAACTGCATGCCTTTTTCCAACCACCATTTTACACTGCTTAGAGAGCGTCGGAAAGCACCTATGTCAGACAGGCCCCTTTGCTCTCAGCCATGCCATCCATTGCTCTCGAGAGGGAGAGACAAGGCACTGGTTCTGGATCCACCCCTCAATGGGAGACAAACCACATCTTTGCCTGCTTCCAGCTCTTTAGGAAGTGGAGAACATACTCCCTTTCCACAGTGCTCTTACAGCGTCCTGGGAACATCTCATACAAAGGAGGCTGAACGCCGTTTCTTTTCAGCACTTCACTCGCCAGTCTGGGACATCTGCATCCTGCACGTTTCCACCTTGCCAACCCGTATCAGACGATATGCCTACGTCTTCCCCTTGAGCAATGGGGATGAGGCCCATAGGATTGTGGTTCCACATGCTGAGGAGGAGAGAGACAATAGGCTTTTAACTAACCACGAAGTGCAACGGTTGGGAGAGTGTCAGAAAGCACCAATGGCAGAAAGGCCCCTTTACTATCAGCCGCGCCCTCCATTGCTGTAGAGGCGGAAGGCACAAAGCACTGCCTCCATAATTCAATGGGAGACAAGCCATAAACTGTCTTGCCTCCAGCTCTTTAGGAAGCTGGGAAAGAACTCGGTTTCCACAGTGCTGTTACAGCATACGAGGAAACTCTCATACAGAGGCAGCTCAAACGCCATTTCTTCCCAGTGCTTAACTGGCCTCTTTAGGACTTCCGCTTCTGCCACAGTTCCACCTTGCCAACCCGGCTCAGACGAAATGCCTACATCTTCCCCTTAAGCAACGGGGGTGAAGTCCACATGATTGTGCTTCCACATGCTTTCCAGGAGTAGACAATAGGCTTTTGACAAACCGCCATTGTGCACTGGGTCAAAGAGTGTCAGAATGCACCTATGTCAGAAGGGGTCCTTTGCTCTCAGCCATGCCCTCCATTGCTCTAGAGGTGGAAGGCACAAAGCACTGCCTCCATCCTCCAATTGGAGACAAGCCATAAACTGTCTTGCCTCCAGCTCTTTAGGAAGCTGACAAACAACTCGCTTTCCACAGTCCTGTTACAGCAGACCGGTTAAATTCTCAAACAAAGCCTGCTCAAATGGCATTTCTTCCCAGCCATTAACTCGCAGCTTAGGACTCCTGCTTCTGCCGCAATTCCACCTTGCCAACCCGGCTCAGACGAAATGCCTACATCTTCCCCTGAAGCAACTGGGCTGAGTCCCAAATGATTGAGCTTCCACGTGCTTAGGAGGCGATAGACTGCACGCCTTTTTCCAACCACCATTGTGCACTGCTGGAGAGAGTGTCGGAAAGCAGTTATGTCAGAAAGACCCCTTTGCTCTCAGCCCTGCCCTTCATTGCTCTAGGCGTGGAATGCACAAGGCACTGGCTCCCCCCCTCAAGGGGCGACAAGCCACAGACCATCTTCCATCCATCTCTTTAGGAAGCTGAGCAAGAACTCGCTTTCAACAGTGCTCTTTCTGTGTCCTGGCAACATCTCATACAAAGGCAGCTGATATGCCATTTCTTTTCAGCGCTTAACTCGCAGATTTGGAACTTCTGCTCCTGCCACATTTCCACCTTGTCAACCCTGCTCAGACGAAATGTCTACATCTTCCCCTTCAGCAACGGGGACGAGGCCCAGATGACTGTGCTTCTGCATGCTTAGCAGGAGCAGACAATCGGTTTTTACAAACCGCCATTGTGCACTGGGTCAGAGAGTGTCAGAATGCACCTATGTCAGAAAGGGCCCTTTGCTCTCAGCCGTGCCCTCCATTGCTCTAGAGGTGGAAGGCACAAAGCACTGCCTCCATCCTTCAATTGGAGACAAGCCAGCAACTGTCCTGCTTCCAGCTCTTTAGGAAGCTGGGAAAGCACTGGCATTCCACAGTGCTCTTACAGTGCCCTGGGAACGTCTCCTACAAAGGCAGCCGAACTCCGTGTCTTTTCAGCCCTTAACTCACCAATCTGCAACATCTGCTTCTGCCGCATTTCCATCTTGCCAAACCAGATCAGACGAAATGCCTAAATCTTCCCCTCAAGCGACTGTGCTGATTCCCAAATGATTGAGCATCCACATGCTTAGGAGGCGATAAACTGCCTGCCTTTTTCCAACCACCATTTGACACTGCTTAGAGAGCGTTGGAAAGCAGCTATGTCAGAAAGGCCCCTTTGCTCTCAGCCATGCCCTCCATTGCTCTCGAGGTGGAAGGCACAAGGCACTGGTTCTGGATCCACCCCTCAATGGGAGACAAACCACATCTTGGCCTGCTTCCAGCTCTTTAGTAAGTGGAGAAAAAACTCCCTTTCCACACTGCTCTTACAGCGTCCTGGGAACATCTCATACAAAGGAGGCTGAATGCTGTTTCTTTTCAGCATTTAACTCGCCAGTCTTGGACATCTGCATCCTGCACGTTTCCACCTTGCCAACCCGGCTCAGACGAAATGCCTACATCTTCCCCTTGAGCAATGGGGATGAGGCCCATAGGGTTGTGGTTCCACATGCTGAGGAGGACAGAGACAATAGGCTTTTAACTAACCACGATGTGCAACGGTTGGGAGAGTGTCAGAAAGCACCTATGGCAGAAAGACCCCTTTACTCTCAGCCGCGCCCTCCATTGCTGTAGAGTTGGAAGGCACAGAGCACTGCCTCCATCCTTCAATAGGAGACCAGCCATAAACTGTCTTGCCTCCAGCTCTGTAGGAAGCTGGGATGGAACTCGCTTTCCAAGTGCTGTTACAGCATACGAGGAAATACTCATACAGAGGCAGCTCCAAAGCCATTTCTTCCCAGGGCTTAACTGGCCGCTTTAGGACTTCCG
The DNA here is from genome assembly GCF_041296265.1 of Equus caballus. NCBI lineage: Eukaryota > Metazoa > Chordata > Mammalia > Perissodactyla > Equidae > Equus > Equus caballus. Next base: position 8,890,072 of record NC_091700.1, on the reverse strand, counting down.
CTTCTGCCACAGTTCCACCTTGCCAACCAGGCTCAGACGAAATGCCTACATCTTCCCCTTAAGCAACGGGGGCGAAGCCCACATGATTGTGCTGCCACATTCTTAGCAGGAGCAGACAATAGGCTTTTTACAAACCGCCATTGTGCACTGGGTCAGAGAGTGTCAGAATGCACCTATGTCAGAAAGGGCCCTTTGCTCTCAGCCGTGTCCTTCATTGCTCTAGAGGTGGAAGGCACAAGGCACTGCCACCATCCTTCAATTGGAGACAAGCCATAAACTGTCTTGCCCGCAGCTCTTTAGGAAGCTGACAAACAACTCGCTTTCCACAGTCCTGTTACAGCAGACCGGGGAACTTCTCATACAAAGGCAGCTCAAATGGCATTTCTTCCCAGCCCTTAACTCGCAGCTTTAGGACTCCTGCTTATGCCGCAATTCCACCTTGCCAACCCGGCTCAGACGAAATGCCTACATCTTCCCCTGAAGCAACTGGGCTGTGTCCCAAATGATTGAGCTTCCACGTGCTTAGGAGGCGATAGACTGCACGCCTTTTTCCAGCCACCATTGTGCACTGCTGGAGAGAGTGTCGGAAAGCAGCTATGTCAGAAAGACCCCTTTTCTCTCAGCCATGCCCTTCATTGCTCTAGACTTGGAATGCACAATGCACTGGCTCCCCACCTCAAGGGGCGATAAGCCACAGACCAACTTCCTTCCATCTCTTTAGGAAGCTGAGCAAGAACTCGCTTTCAACAGTGCTCTTTCTGTGTCCTGGAAACATCTCATACAAAGGCAGCTGATATGCCATTTCTTTTCAGCGCTTAACTCGCAGATTTGGAACTTCTGCTCCTGCCACGTTTCCAGCTTGCCAACCCGGCTCAGACGAAATGTCTACATCTTCCCCTTCAGCAACGGGGACGAGGCCCAGATGACTGTGCTTCCGCATGCTTAGCAGGAGCAGACAATAGGCTTTTTACAAACTGCCATTGTGCACTGGGTCAGAGAGTGTCAGAATGCACCTATGTCAGAAAGGGCCCTTTGCTCTCAGCCGTGCCCTCCATTGCTCTAGAGGTGGAAGGCACAAAGCACGTGCCAATGACACCGGAAGCACCTGCCGTGCACGCCGGAACCACCTGCTCGACTCGCCAGAACCACCTGCCGGACACGCAAAAATCACCTGTCGGCTATTCCACAACCAGTTGGGGAACACTTCGGAATCACCTGCTGGGCTTGCTGGAACCACCTGCCGGTCATGCCAAAATCACCTGCCAATTACGCCAGTACCACTTGGCGGACACTGTGGAAACACCTGTCGGGCCGGCCGGAACCACATCTCAGACGTGCCAGAACCATGTGCATGAGATGCTGGAACCACACCCCGAACAGACTGAAAACACCTGCCAGACCCGTCTGAACAACCTGCCGAGCACGCTGGAGCCACCTGCTTGACTCGCCGGAACCACCTACCTGACATGCCCAAATCACCAGCCGGGTATGCCAGAACCACTTGGCGGACACTCCGGAATCATCTGCTGGACATGCTGGAACCAGCTCTCAGACACACCAGAACCACGTGTCGGAGACGCCGGAAGCACCTGCCGAGCATGCCGGAGGCACCTGCTTGACTCACCGGAAACACCTGCCGGACACGCCAAAATCACTTGCCGGGTATGCCAGAACCACCTGGCGGACACTCCGAAATCACCTGTCACGCATGCCGGAACCACCTCTCAGACGTGCCGGAAGCACGTGCCGGACACGCCGGAATCACCTACCGGACAGACCGGAACCGCCTGCCGAGCACGAAAGAGCCACCTGTTCGACTCGCTGGAACCACCTGCCGGACAGGCCAATATCAACTGCTGGCTATGCCAGAACCACCTGGGGGACGGTCCGGAATCACCTGCCAGCCCTGGCGGAACCACCTCTCAGACGTACCAGAACCACCTGCCGGAGAAGCTGGAAACACGTCCTGGACAGTCTGGAACCACCTGCCGGCCAAGCCTGAACCACCTGCCAAGCACAACGGAACAACCTGCCAGACACGCCAAAATCACCTGCGTGTTATGCCAGAACCACTTGGAGGACTCTCTGGGATGACCTGCCGGGCATGCCGGAACCACCTCTCAGACGTACCAGAACCATGTGGCGGACAGTCCGGAATCACCTGTTGGGCATGCGCAACCACCTCTGAGACGTACCAGAACCACATGCCGTGCAGGCTGGAACCACCTACCGGACAGACAGGAATCACCTTTCGGGCACGCCGGAACCACCTGCTCGACTCGCCAGAACCACCTGCCGATCACGCAAAAATCACCTGCCGGCTACGCCACAACCAGTTGGTGAACACTTTGGAATCACCTGCCAGGCTTGCTGGAACCACCTGCCAGTCATGCCAAAATCACCTGCCAAGTACGCCAGAACCGCTTGGCGGACACTGCGGAAACACCTGTCGGGCCGGCTGGAACCACATCTCAGACGTGCCAGAAACGTGTTCATGAGATGCTGGAACCACACCCCGAACAGACGGATACCACCTGCCAGAACCGCCTGAACCACCTGCCGAGCACGCCGGAACCACCTGCTCGACTCAGCGGTACCACCTCCCTGACACGCCAAAATCACCTGCTGGGTATGCCAGAACCACTTGGTGGACACTCCGGAATCATCTGCCGGACATGCCGGAACCAGCTCTCAGACACACCAGAACCAAGTGCCGGAGACGCCGGAAGCACCTGCCGAGCATGCCGGAGCCACCTGCTCGACTCGCCAGAAACACCTGCCGGACACGCCAAAATCACCTGCCGGGTACGCCAGAACCACCTGGCGGACACTCCGAAATCACCTGTCGCGCATGCCGGAACGACCTCTCAGACGTGCCGGAAGCACGTGCCGGACACGCCGGAATGACCTACCGGACAGACCGGAACCACCTGCCGAGCACGCCGGAGCCACCTGTTTGACTCGCTGGAACCACCTGTCGGACAGGCCAATATCAACTGCTGGCTATGCCAGAACCACCTGGGGGACGGTCCGGAATCACCTGCCAGCCATGGCGGAACCACCTCTCAGACGTACCAGAACCACCTGCCGGAGAAGCTGGAAACACGTCCTGGACAGACTGGAACCACGTGACGGCCATGCCTGAACCACCTGCCGAGCACGGCGGAACCACCTGCCGGACACGCCGAAATCACCTGCGGGCTACGCCAGAACCACTTGGACGACTCTCCGAAATGACCTGCCGGGCATGTTGGAACCACCTCTCAGACGTGCCAGAAGCACGTGGCGGACAGTCCGGAATCACCTGTTGGGCATACGCAACCACCTCTGACACGTACCAGAACCACGTGCCGTGCACGCCGGAACCACCTACCGGACAGACCGGAATCAACTTTTGGGCATGCCGGAACCACCAGTCAGATGTGCCAGAAACACGTGCCGGAGACGCCGGAAGCACCTGCCGAGCACGTCGCAACCACCTGCTCAACTCGCCTGAACCACCTGCCGGACACGCCAAATTCACCTGCCGCTACACCAGCACCACTTCGGGGACAAGCCGGAATCACGTGAGGGGCATGCCGGCACAGCCTCTCAGACTGAACCTCGTGCCGGACACCACAGAAGCACCTGCCGCACAGACCGGAACCACCTGCCGGACACGCCGGAACCACCGGCTCGACCCGCCGGAACGACCGCTGGACATGCAAACTCACCTGCCGGCTACGCCGGAAACACTTGGCGAACACTCCGGAATCACCTGCCGGGCATGCCGGAACCACCTCTCAGATATGCCAGAACCACGTGCCAATGACCCCGGAAGCACCTGCCGAGCACGCCGGAACCACCTGCTCGACTCGCCAGAACCACCTGCCGGACACGCAAAAATCACCTCCCGGCTAGGCCACAACCAGTTGGGGAACACTTCGGAATCACCTGCCAGGCTTGCTGGAACCACCTGCCGGTCATGCCAAAATCACCTGCCAATTACGCCAGAACCACTTGGCGGACACTGTGGAAACACCTGTCGGGCCGGCCGGAACCACATCTCAGACGTGCCAGAACCATGTGCATGAGATGCTGGAACCACACCCCGAACAGACGGAAAACACCTGCCAGACCCGTCTGAACAACCTGCCGAGCACGCCGGAGCCACCTGCTCGACTCGCCGGAACCACATACCTGACATGCCCAAATCACCAGCCAGGTATGCCAGAACCACTTGGCGGACACTCCGGAATCATCTGCCGGACATGCCGGGACCAGCTCTCAGACACACCAGAACCACGTGCCGGAGACGCCGGAAGCACCTGCCGAGCATGCCGGAGGCACCTGCTCGACTCGCCAGAAACACCTGCCGGACACGCCAAAATCACCTGCCGGGTATGCCAGAACCACCTGGCGGACACTATGGAATCACCTGCCGCGCATGCCGGAACCACCTCTCAGACGTGCCGGAAGCACGTGCCAGACACGCCGGAAACACCTACCGGACAGACCGGAACCACCTGCCAAGAACACCGGAGCCACCTGTTCGACTCGCTGGAACCACCTGCCGGACAGGCCAATATCAACTGCTGGCTATGCCAGAACCACCTGGGGGACAGTCCGGGATCACCTGCCAGCCATGGCAGAACCACCTCTCAGACGTACCTGAACCACCTGCCGGAGAAGCTGGAAACACGTCCTGGACAGACTGGAACCACGTGACGGCCATGCCTGAACCACCTGCCGAGCACGGCGGAACAACCTGCCAGACACACCAAAATCACCTGCGGGCTACGCCAGAACCACTTGGACGACTCTCCGAAATGACCTGCCGGGCATGTTGGAACCACCTCTCAGACGTGCCAGAAGCACGTGGCGGAGAGTCCGGAATCACCTGTTGGGCATACGCAACCACCTCTGACACGTACCAGAACCACGTGCCGTGCACGCCGGAACCACCTACCGGACAGACCGGAATCAACTTTTCGGCATGCCGGAACCACCAGTCAGATGTGCCAGAAACACGTGCCGGAGACGCCGGAAGCACCTGCCGAGCACGTCGCAACCACCTGCTCAACTCGCCTGAACCACCTGCCGGACACGCCAAAATCACCTGCCCGCTACACCAGCACCACTTCGGGGACAAGCCGGAATCACGTGAGGGGCATGCCGGCACAGCCTCTCAGACTGAACCTCGTGCCGGACACCACAGAACCACCTGCCGGACAGACCGGAACCACCTGCCGGACATGCCGGAACCACCGGCTCGACCCGCCGGAACGACCGCTGGACATGCAAACTCACCTGCCGGCTACGCCGGAAACACTTGGCGAACACTCCGGAATCACCTGCCAGGCATGCCGGAACCACCTCTCAGATATGCCAGAACCACGTGCCAATGACCCCGGAAGCACCTGCCGAGCACGCCGGAACCACCTGCTCGACTCGCCAGAACCACCTGCCGGACATGAAAAAATCACCTGCCGGCTAGGCCACAACCAGTTGGGGAACACTTCGGAATCACCTGCCGGGCTTGCTGGAACCACCTGCCGGTCATGCCAAAATCACCTGCCAACTACGCCAGTACCACTTGGCGGACACTGTGGAAACACCTGTCGGGCCGGCCGGAACCACATCTCAGACGTGCCAGAACCATGTGCATGAGATGCTGGGACCACACCCCGAACAGACGGAAAACACCTGCCAGACCCGTCTGAACAACCTGCCGAGCACGCCGGAGCCACCTGCTCGACTCGCCGGAACCACCTACCTGACATGCCCAAATCACCAGCCGGGTATGCCAGAACCACTTGGCGGACACTCCGGAATCATCTGCTGGACATGCCGGAACCAGCTCTCAGACACACCAGAACCACGTGCCGGAGACGCCGGAAGCACCTGCCGAGCATGCCGGAGCCACCTGCTCGACTCGCCAGAAACACCTGCCGCACACGCCAAAATCACCTGCCGGGTACGCCAGAACCACCTGGCGGACACTCCGAAATCACCTGTCGCGCATGCCGGAACCACCTCTCAGACGTGCCGGAAGCACGTGCCGGACACGCCGGAATCACCTACCGGACAGACCGGAACCACCTGCCGAGCACGTCGGAGCCACCTGTTCGACTCGCTGGAACCACCTGCCGGACAGGCCAATATCAACTGCTGGCTATGCCAGAACCACCTGGGGACGGTCCGGAATCACCTGCCAGCCATGGCGGAACCACCTCTCAGACGTACCAGAACCACCTGCCGGACAAGCTGGAAACACGTCCTGGACAGTCTGGAACCACCTGCCGGCCAAGCCTGATCCACCTGCCAAGCACAACGGAACAACCTGCCAGACACGCCAAAATCACCTGCGTGTTATGCCAGAACCACTTGGAGGACTCTCTGGGATGACCTGCCGGGCATGCCGGAACCACCTCTCAGACGTGCCAGAACCATGTGGCGGACAGTCCGGAATCACCTGTTGGGCATGCGCAACCACCTCTGAGACGTACCAGAACCACATGCCGTGCAGGCTGGAACCACCTACCGGACAGACCGGAATCACCTTTCGGGCATGCTGGAACCACCTGTCAGATGTGCCAGAAACACGTGCCGGAGACGCCGGAAGCACCTGCCAAGCACGTTGGAACCACCTGCTCAACTCGCCTGAACCACCTGCCGGACATGCCAAAATCACCTGCCGACTATGCCAGAACCACTTGGCGAACACTCCGGAATCACTTGCCGGGCATGCAGGAACCACCTCTCAGACATGCCAGAACCCCGTGCCAATGACCCCGGAAGCACCAGCCGAGCACGCCGGAACCACCTGCTCGACTCACCAGAACCACCTGCCGATCACGCAAAAATCACCTGCCGGCTACGCCACAACCAGTTGGTGAACACTTTGGAATCACCTGCCAGGCTTGCTGGAACCACCTGCCAGTCATGCCAAAATCACCTGCCAACTACGCCAGAACCGCTTGGCGGACACTGCGGAAACACCTGTCGGGCCGGCTGGAACCACATCTCAGACGTGCCAGAAACGTGTTCATGAGATGCTGGAACCACACCCCGAACAGACGGATACCACCTGCCAGAACCGCCTGAACCACCTGCCGAGCACGCCGGAACCACCTGCCCGACTCACCGGTACCACCTCCCTGAAACGCCAAAATCACCTGCTGGGTATGCCAGAACCACTTGGAGGACACTCCGGAATCATCTGCCGGACATGCCGGAACCAGCTCCCAGACACACCAGAACCAAGTGCCGGAGACGCCGGAAGCACCTGCCGAGCATGCCGGAGCCACCTGCTCGACTCGCCAGAAACACCTGCCGGACACGCCAAAATCACCTGCCGGGTATGCCAGAACCACCTGGCGGACACTACGGAATCACCTGCCGCGCATGCCGGAAGCACGTGCCAGACACGCCGGAAACACCTACCGGACAGACCGGAACCACCTGCCAAGAACACCGGAGCCACCTGTTCGACTCGCTGGAACCACCTGCCGGACAGGCCAATATCAACTGCTGGCTATGCCAGAACCACCTGGGGGACAGTCCGGGATCACCTGCCAGCCATGGCAGAACCACCTCTCAGACGTACCTGAACCACCTGCCGGAGAAGCTGGAAACACGTCCTGGACAGACTGGAACCACGTGACGGCCATGCCTGAACCACCTGCCGAGCACGGCGGAACCACCTGCCAGACACACCAAAATCACCTGCGGGCTACGCCAGAACCACTTGGACGACTCTCCGAAATGACCTGCCGGGCATGTTGGAACCACCTCTCAGACGTGCCAGAAGCACGTGGCGGACAGTCCGGAATCACCTGTTGGGCATACGCAACCACCTCTGACACGTACCAGAACCACGTGCCGTGCACGCCGGAACCACCTACCGGACAGACCGGAATCAACTTTTGGGCATGCCGGAACCACCAGTCAGATGTGCCAGAAACACGTGCCGGAGACGCCGGAAGCACCTGCCGAGCACGTCGCAACCACCTGCTCAACTCGCCTGAACCACCTGCCGGACACGCCAAATTCACCTGCCCGCTACACCAGCACCACTTCGGGGACAAGCCGGAATCACGTGAGGGGCATGCCGGCACAGCCTCTCAGACTGAACCTCGTGCCGGACACCACAGAAGCACCTGCCGCACAGACCGGAACCACCTGCCGGACACGCCGGAACCACCGGCTCGACCCGCCGGAACGACCGCTGGACATGCAAACTCACCTGCCAGCTACGCCGGAAACACTTGGCGAACACTCCGGAATCACCTGCCGGGCATGCCGGAACCACCTCTCAGATATGCCAGAACCACGTGCCAATGACCCCGGAAGCACCTGCCGAGCACGCCGGAACCACCTGCTCGACTCGCCAGAACCACCTGCCGGACACGCAAAAATCACCTCCCGGCTAGGCCACAACCAGTTGGGGAACACTTCGGAATCACCTGCCAGGCTTGCTGGAACCACCTGCCGGTCATGCCAAAATCACCTGCCAACTACGCCAGTACCACTTGGCGGACACTGTGGAAACACCTGTCGGGCCGGCCGGAACCACATCTCAGACGTGCCAGAACCATGTGCATGAGATGCTGGAACCACACCCCGAACAGACGGAAAACACCTGCCAGACCCGTCTGAACAACCTGCCGAGCACGCCAGAGCCACCTGCTCGACTCGCCGGAACCACATACCTGACATGCCCAAATCACCAGCCAGGTATGCCAGAACCACTTGGCGGACACTCCGGAATCATCTGCCGGACATGCCGGGACCAGCTCTCAGACACACCAGAACCACGTGCCGGAGACGCCGGAAGCACCTGCCGAGCATGCCGGAGGCACCTGCTCGACTCGCCAGAAACACCTGCCGGACACGCCAAAATCACCTGCCGGGTATGCCAGAACCACCTGGCGGACACTACGGAATCACCTGCCGCGCATGCCGGAACCACCTCTCAGACGTGCCGGAAGCACGTGCCAGACACGCCGGAAACACCTACCGGACAGACCGGAACCACCTGCCAAGAACACCGGAGCCACCTGTTCGACTCGCTGGAACCACGTGCCGGACAGGCCAATATCAACTGCTGGCTATGCCAGAACCACCTGGGGGACAGTCCGGGATCACCTGCCAGCCATGGCAGAACCACCTCTCAGACGTACCTGAACCACCTGCCGTAGAAGCTGGAAACACGTCCTGGACAGACTGGAACCACGTGACGGCCATGCCTGAACCACCTGCCGAGCACGGCGGAACCACCTGCCAGACACGCCAAAATCACCTGCGGGCTACGCCAGAACCACTTGGACGACTCTCCGAAATGACCTGCCGGGCATGTTGGAACCACCTCTCAGACGTGCCAGAAGCACGTAGCGGACAGTCCGGAATCACCTGTTGGGCATACGCAACCACCTCTGACACGTACCAGAACCACGTGCCGTGCACGCCGGAACCACCTACCGGACAGACCGGAATCAACTTTTGGGCATGCCGGAACCACCAGTCAGATGTGCCAGAAACACGTGCCGGAGACGCCGGAAGCACCTGCCGAGCACGTCGCAACCACCTGCTCAACTCGCCTGAACCACCTGCCGGACACGCCAAAATCACCTGCCCGCTACACCAGCACCACTTCGGGGACAAGCCGGAATCACGTGAGGGGCATGCCGGCACAGCCTCTCAGACTGAACCTCGTGCCGGACACCACAGAACCACCTGCCGGACAGACCGGAACCACCTGCCGGACACGCCGGAACCACCGGCTCGACCCGCCGGAACGACCGCTGGACATGCAAACTCACCTGCCGGCTACGCCGGAAACACTTGGCGAACACTCCGGAATCACCTGCCGGGCATGCCGGAACCACCTCTCAGATATGCCAGAACCACGTGCCAATGACCCCGGAAGCACCTGCCGAGCACGCCGGAACCACCTGCTCGACTCGCCGGAACCACCTGCCGGTCATGCCAAAATCACCTGCCAACTACGCCAGTACCACTTGGCGGACACTGTGGAAACACCTGTCGGGCCGGCCGGAACCACATCTCAGACGTGCCAGAACCATGTGCATGAGATGCTGGGACCACACCCCGAACAGACGGAAAACACCTGCCAGACCCGTCTGAACAACCTGCCGAGCACGCCGGAGCCACCTGCTCGACTCGCCGGAACCACCTACCTGACATGCCCAAATCACCAGCCGGGTATGCCAGAACCACTTGGCGGACACTCCGGAATCATCTGCTGGACATGCCGGAACCAGCTCTCAGACACACCAGAACCACGTGCCGGAGACGCCGGAAGCACCTGCCGAGCATGCCGGAGCCACCTGCTCGACTCGCCAGAAACACCTGCCGCACACGCCAAAATCACCTGCCGGGTACGCCAGAACCACCTGGCGGACACTCCGAAATCACCTGTCGCGCATGCCGGAACCACCTCTCAGACGTGCCGGAAGCACGTGCCGGACACGCCGGAATCACCTACCGGACAGACCGGAACCACCTGCCGAGCACGTCGGAGCCACCTGTTCGACTCGCTGGAACCACCTGCCGGACAGGCCAATATCAACTGCTGGCTATGCCAGAACCACCTGGGGACGGTCCGGAATCACCTGCCAGCCATGGCGGAACCACCTCTCAGACGTACCAGAACCACCTGCCGGACAAGCTGGAAACACGTCCTGGACAGTCTGGAACCACCTGCCGGCCAAGCCTGATCCACCTGCCAAGCACAACGGAACAACCTGCCAGACACGCCAAAATCACCTGCGTGTTATGCCAGAACCACTTGGAGGACTCTCTGGGATGACCTGCCGGGCATGCCGGAACCACCTCTCAGACGTGCCAGAACCATGTGGCGGACAGTCCGGAATCACCTGTTGGGCATGCGCAACCACCTCTGAGACGTACCAGAACCACATGCCGTGCAGGCTGGAACCACCTACCGGACAGACCGGAATCACCTTTCGGGCATGCTGGAACCACCTGTCAGATGTGCCAGAAACACGTGCCGGAGACGCCGGAAGCACCTGCCAAGCACGTTGGAACCACCTGCTCAACTCGCCTGAACCACCTGCCGGACATGCCAAAATCACCTGCCGACTATGCCAGAACCACTTGGCGAACACTCCGGAATCACTTGCCGGGCATGCAGGAACCACCTCTCAGACATGCCAGAACCCCGTGCCAATGACCCCGGAAGCACCAGCCGAGCACGCCGGAACCACCTGCTCGACTCACCAGAACCACCTGCCGATCACGCAAAAATCACCTGCCGGCTACGCCACAACCAGTTGGTGAACACTTTGGAATCACCTGCCAGGCTTGCTGGAACCACCTGCCAGTCATGCCAAAATCACCTGCCAACTACGCCAGAACCGCTTGGCGGACACTGCGGAAACACCTGTCGGGCCGGCTGGAACCACATCTCAGACGTGCCAGAAACGTGTTCATGAGATGCTGGAACCACACCCCGAACAGACGGATACCACCTGCCAGAACCGCCTGAACCACCTGCCGAGCACGCCGGAACCACCTGCCCGACTCACCGGTACCACCTCCCTGAAACGCCAAAATCACCTGCTGGGTATGCCAGAACCACTTGGAGGACACTCCGGAATCATCTGCCGGACATGCCGGAACCAGCTCCCAGACACACCAGAACCAAGTGCCGGAGACGCCGGAAGCACCTGCCGAGCATGCCGGAGCCACCTGCTCGACTCGCCAGAAACACCTGCCGGACACGCCAAAATCACCTGCCGGGTATGCCAGAACCACCTGGCGGACACTACGGAATCACCTGCCGCGCATGCCGGAAGCACGTGCCAGACACGCCGGAAACACCTACCGGACAGACCGGAACCACCTGCCAAGAACACCGGAGCCACCTGTTCGACTCGCTGGAACCACCTGCCGGACAGGCCAATATCAACTGCTGGCTATGCCAGAACCACCTGGGGGACAGTCCGGGATCACCTGCCAGCCATGGCAGAACCACCTCTCAGACGTACCTGAACCACCTGCCGGAGAAGCTGGAAACACGTCCTGGACAGACTGGAACCACGTGACGGCCATGCCTGAACCACCTGCCGAGCACGGCGGAACCACCTGCCAGACACACCAAAATCACCTGCGGGCTACGCCAGAACCACTTGGACGACTCTCCGAAATGACCTGCCGGGCATGTTGGAACCACCTCTCAGACGTGCCAGAAGCACGTGGCGGACAGTCCGGAATCACCTGTTGGGCATACGCAACCACCTCTGACACGTACCAGAACCACGTGCCGTGCACGCCGGAACCACCTACCGGACAGACCGGAATCAACTTTTGGGCATGCCGGAACCACCAGTCAGATGTGCCAGAAACACGTGCCGGAGACGCCGGAAGCACCTGCCGAGCACGTCGCAACCACCTGCTCAACTCGCCTGAACCACCTGCCGGACACGCCAAATTCACCTGCCCGCTACACCAGCACCACTTCGGGGACAAGCCGGAATCACGTGAGGGGCATGCCGGCACAGCCTCTCAGACTGAACCTCGTGCCGGACACCACAGAAGCACCTGCCGCACAGACCGGAACCACCTGCCGGACACGCCGGAACCACCGGCTCGACCCGCCGGAACGACCGCTGGACATGCAAACTCACCTGCCAGCTACGCCGGAAACACTTGGCGAACACTCCGGAATCACCTGCCGGGCATGCCGGAACCACCTCTCAGATATGCCAGAACCACGTGCCAATGACCCCGGAAGCACCTGCCGAGCACGCCGGAACCACCTGCTCGACTCGCCAGAACCACCTGCCGGACACGCAAAAATCACCTCCCGGCTAGGCCACAACCAGTTGGGGAACACTTCGGAATCACCTGCCAGGCTTGCTGGAACCACCTGCCGGTCATGCCAAAATCACCTGCCAACTACGCCAGTACCACTTGGCGGACACTGTGGAAACACCTGTCGGGCCGGCCGGAACCACATCTCAGACGTGCCAGAACCATGTGCATGAGATGCTGGAACCACACCCCGAACAGACGGAAAACACCTGCCAGACCCGTCTGAACAACCTGCCGAGCACGCCAGAGCCACCTGCTCGACTCGCCGGAACCACATACCTGACATGCCCAAATCACCAGCCAGGTATGCCAGAACCACTTGGCGGACACTCCGGAATCATCTGCCGGACATGCCGGGACCAGCTCTCAGACACACCAGAACCACGTGCCGGAGACGCCGGAAGCACCTGCCGAGCATGCCGGAGGCACCTGCTCGACTCGCCAGAAACACCTGCCGGACACGCCAAAATCACCTGCCGGGTATGCCAGAACCACCTGGCGGACACTACGGAATCACCTGCCGCGCATGCCGGAACCACCTCTCAGACGTGCCGGAAGCACGTGCCAGACACGCCGGAAACACCTACCGGACAGACCGGAACCACCTGCCAAGAACACCGGAGCCACCTGTTCGACTCGCTGGAACCACGTGCCGGACAGGCCAATATCAACTGCTGGCTATGCCAGAACCACCTGGGGGACAGTCCGGGATCACCTGCCAGCCATGGCAGAACCACCTCTCAGACGTACCTGAACCACCTGCCGTAGAAGCTGGAAACACGTCCTGGACAGACTGGAACCACGTGACGGCCATGCCTGAACCACCTGCCGAGCACGGCGGAACCACCTGCCAGACACGCCAAAATCACCTGCGGGCTACGCCAGAACCACTTGGACGACTCTCCGAAATGACCTGCCGGGCATGTTGGAACCACCTCTCAGACGTGCCAGAAGCACGTAGCGGACAGTCCGGAATCACCTGTTGGGCATACGCAACCACCTCTGACACGTACCAGAACCACGTGCCGTGCACGCCGGAACCACCTACCGGACAGACCGGAATCAACTTTTGGGCATGCCGGAACCACCAGTCAGATGTGCCAGAAACACGTGCCGGAGACGCCGGAAGCACCTGCCGAGCACGTCGCAACCACCTGCTCAACTCGCCTGAACCACCTGCCGGACACGCCAAAATCACCTGCCCGCTACACCAGCACCACTTCGGGGACAAGCCGGAATCACGTGAGGGGCATGCCGGCACAGCCTCTCAGACTGAACCTCGTGCCGGACACCACAGAACCACCTGCCGGACAGACCGGAACCACCTGCCGGACACGCCGGAACCACCGGCTCGACCCGCCGGAACGACCGCTGGACATGCAAACTCACCTGCCGGCTACGCCGGAAACACTTGGCGAACACTCCGGAATCACCTGCCGGGCATGCCGGAACCACCTCTCAGATATGCCAGAACCACGTGCCAATGACCCCGGAAGCACCTGCCGAGCACGCCGGAACCACCTGCTCGACTCGCCAGAACCACCTGCCGGACACGCAAAAATCACCTGCCGGCTAGGCCACAACCAGTTGGGGAACACTTCGGAATCACCTGCCGGGCTTGCTGGAACCACCTGCCGGTCATGCCAAAATCACCTGCCAACTACGCCAGTACCACTTGGCGGACACTGTGGAAACACCTGTCGGGCCGGCCGGAACCACATCTCAGACGTGCCAGAACCATGTGCATGAGATGCTGGAACCACACCCCGAACAGACGGAAAACACCTGCCAGACCCGTCTGAACAACCTGCCGAGCACGCCGGAGCCACCTGCTCGACTCGCCGGAACCACCTACCTGACATGCCCAAATCACCAGCCGCGTATGCCAGAACCACTTGGCGGACACTCCGGAATCATCTGCTGGACATGCCGGAACCAGCTCTCAGACACACCAGAACCACGTGCCAGAGACGCCGGAAGCACCTGCCGAGCATGCCGGAGCCACCTGCTCGACTCGCCAGAAACACCTGCCGCACACGCCAAAATCACCTGCCGGGTACGCCAGAACCACCTGGCGGACACTCCGAAATCACCTGTCGCGCATGCCGGAACCACCTCTCAGACGTGCCGGAAGCACGTGCCGGACACGCCGGAATCACCTACCGGACAGACCGGAACCACCTGCCGAGCACGCCGGAGCCACCTGTTCGACTCGCTGGAACCACCTGCCGGACAGGCCAATATCAACTGCTGGCTATGCCAGAACCACCTGGGGACGGTCCGGAATCACCTGCCAGCCATGGCGGAACCACCTCTCAGACGTACCAGAACCACCTGCCGGAGAAGCTGGAAAGACGTCCTGGACAGTCTGGAACCACCTGCCGGCCAAGCCTGAACCACCTGCCAAGCACAACGGAACAACCTGCCAGACACGCCAAAATCACCTGCGTGTTATGCCAGAACCACTTGGAGGACTCTCTGGGATGACCTGCCGGGCATGCCGGAACCACCTCTCAGACGTGCCAGAACCATGTGGCGGACAGTCCGGAATCACCTGTTGGGCATGCGCAACCACCTCTGAGACGTACCAGAACCACATGCCGTGCTGGCTGGAACCACCTACCGGACAGACCGGAATCACCTTTCGGGCATGTCGGAACCACCTGTCAGATGTGCCAGAAACACATGCCGTAGACGCTGGAAGCACCTGCCAAGCACGTTGGAACCACCTGCTCAACTCGCCTGAACCACCTGCCGGACATGCCAAAATCACCTGCCGACTATGCCAGAACCACTTGGCGAACACTCCGGAATCACTTGCCGGGCATGCAGGAACCACCTCTCAGACATGCCAGAACCCCGTGCCAATGACCCCGGAAGCACCAGCCGAGCACGCCGGAACCACCTGCTCGACTCGCCAGAACCACCTGCCGATCACGCAAAAATCACCTGCCGGCTACGCCACAACCAGTTGGTGAACACTTTGGAATCACCTGCCAGGCTTGCTGGAACCACCTGCCAGTCATGCCAAAATCACCTGCCAACTACGCCAGAACCGCTTGGCGGACACTGCGGAAACACCTGTCGGGCCGGCTGGAACCACATCTCAGACGTGCCAGAAACGTGTTCATGAGATGCTGGAACCACACCCCGAACAGACGGATACCACCTGCCAGAACCGCCTGAACCACCTGCCGAGCACGCCGGAACCACCTGCTCGACTCACCGGTACCACCTCCCTGACACGCCAAAATCACCTGCTGGGTATGCCAGAACCACTTGGCGGACACTCCGGAATCATCTGCCGGACATGCCGGAACCAGCTCCCAGACACACCAGAACCAAGTGCCGGAGACGCCGGAAGCACCTGCCGAGCATGCCGGAGCCACCTGCTCGACTCGCCAGAAACACCTGCTGGACACGCCAAAATCACCTGCCGGGTATGCCAGAACCACCTGGCGGACACTCCGAAATCACCTGTCGCGCATGCCGGAAGCACGTGCCGGACACACCGGAAACACCTACCGGACAGACCGGAACCACCTGCCAAGAACGCCGGAGCCACCTGTTCGACTCGCTGGAACCACCTGCCGGACAGGCCAATATCAACTGCTGGCTATGCCAGAACCACCTGGGGGACGGTCCGGGATCACCTGCCAGCCATGGCGGAACCACCTCTCAGACGTACCTGAACCACCTGCCGGAGAAGCTGGAAACACGTCCTGGACAGCCTGGAACCACGTGACGGCCATGCCTGAACCACCTGCCGAGCACGGCGGAACCACCTGCCGGACACACCAAAATCACCTGCGGGCTACGCCAGAACCACTTGGACGACTCTCCGAAATGACCTGCCGGGCATGTTGGAACCACCTCTCAGACGTGCCAGAAGCACGTGGCGGACAGTCCGGAATCACCTGTTGGGCATACGCAACCACCTCTGACACGTACCAGAACCACGTGCCGTGCACGCCGGAACCACCTACCGGACAGACCGGAATCAACTTTTGGGCATGCCGGAACCACCAGTCAGATGTGCCAGAAACACGTGCCGGAGACGCCGGAAGCACCTGCCGAGCACGTCGCAACCACCTGCTCAACTCGCCTGAACCACCTGCCGGACACGCCAAAATCACCTGCCCGCTACAGCAGCACCACTTCGGGGACAAGCCGGAATCACGTGAGGGGCATGCCGGCACAGCCTCTCAGACTGAACCTCGTGCCGGACACCACAGAACCACCTGCCGGACAGACCGGAACCACCTGCCGGACACGCCGGAACCACCGGCTCGACCCGCCGGAACGACCGCTGGACATGCAAACTCACCTGCCGGCTACGCCGGAAACACTTGGCGAACACTCCGGAATCACCTGCCGGGCATGCCGGAACCACCTCTCAGATATGCCAGAACCACGTGCCAATGACCCCGGAAGCACCTGCCGAGCACGCCGGAGCCACCTGCTCGACTCGCCAGAAACACCTGCCGCACACGCCAAAATCACCTGCAGGGTACGCCACAACCAGTTGGGGAACACTTCGCAATCACCTGCCGGGCTTGCTGGATCCACCTGCCGGTCATGCCAAAATCACCTGCCAACTACGCCAGTACCACTTGGCGGACACTGTGGAAACACCTGTCGGGCCGGCCGGAACCACATCTCAGACGTGCCAGAACCATGTGCATGAGATGCTGGAACCACACCCCGAACAGACGGAAAACACCTGCCAGACCCGTCTGAACAACCTGCCGAGCACGCCGGAGCCACCTGCTCGACTCGCCGGAACCACCTACCTGACATGCCCAAATCACCAGCCGGGTATGCCAGAACCACTTGGCGGACACTCCGGAATCATCTGCTGGACATGCCGGAACCAGCTCTCAGACACACCAGAACCACGTGCCGGAGACGCCGGAAGCACCTGCCGAGCATGCCGGAGCCACCTGCTCGACTCGCCAGAAACACCTGCCGCACACGCCAAAATCACCTGCCGGGTACGCCAGAACCACCTGGCGGACACTCCGAAATCACCTGTCGCGCATGCCGGAACCACCTCTCAGACGTGCCGGAAGCACGTGCCGGACACGCCGGAATCACCTACCGGACAGACCGGAACCACCTGCCGAGCACGCCGGAGCCACCTGTTCGACTCGCTGGAACCACCTGCCGGACAGGCCAATATCAACTGCTGGCTATGCCAGAACCACCTGGGGACGGTCCGGAATCACCTGCCAGCCATGGCGGAACCACCTCTCAGACGTACCAGAACCACCTGCCGGACAAGCTGGAAACACGTCCTGGACAGTCTGGAACCACCTGCCGGCCAAGCCTGAACCACCTGCCAAGCACAACGGAACAACCTGCCAGACACGCCAAAATCACCTGCGTGTTATGCCAGAACCACTTGGAGGACTCTCTCGGGTGACCTGCCGGGCATGCCGGAACCACCTCTCAGACGTGCCAGAACCATGTGGCGGACAGTCCGGAATCACCTGTTGGGCATGCGCAACCACCTCTGAGACGTACCAGAACCACATGCCGTGCAGGCTGGAACCACCTACCGGACAGACCGGAATCACCTTTCGGGCATGCCGGAACCACCTGTCAGATGTGCCAGAAACACGTGCCGGAGACGCCGGAAGCACCTGCCAAGCACGTTGGAACCACCTGCTCAAGTCGCCTGAACCACCTGCCGGACATGCCAAAATCACCTGCCGACTATGCCAGAACCACTTGGCGAACACTCCGGAATCACTTGCCGGGCATGCAGGAACCACCTCTCAGACATGCCAGAACCCCGTGCCAATGACCCCGGAAGCACCAGCCGAGCACGCCGGAACCACCTGCTCGACTCGCCAGAACCACCTGCCGATCACGCAAAAATCACCTGCCGGCTACGCCACAACCAGTTGGTGAACACTTTGGAATCACCTGCCAGGCTTGCTGGAACCACCTGCCAGTCATGCCAAAATCACCTGCCAACTACGCCAGAACCGCTTGGCGGACACTGCGGAAACACCTGTCGGGCCGGCTGGAACCACATCTCAGACGTGCCAGAAACGTGTTCAAGAGATGCTGGAACCACACCCCGAACAGACGGATACCACCTGCCAGAACCGCCTGAACCACCTGCCGAGCACGCCGGAACCACCTGCTCGACTCACCGGTACAACCTCCCTGACACGCCAAAATCACCTGCTGGGTATGCCAGAACCACTTGGAGGACACTCCGGAATCATCTGCCGGACATGCTGGAACCAGCTCCCAGACACACCAGAACCAAGTGCCGGAGACGCTGGAAGCACCTGCCGAGCATGCCGGAGCCACCTGCTCGACTCGCCAGAAACACCTGCCGGACACGCCAAAATCACCTGCCGGGTATGCCAGAACCACCTGGCGGACACTACGGAATCACCTGCCGCGCATGCCGGAAGCACGTGCCAGACACGCCGGAAACACCTACCGGACAGACCGGAACCACCTGCCAAGAACACCGGAGCCACCTGTTCGACTCGCTGGAACCACCTGCCGGACAGGCCAATATCAACTGCTGGCTATGCCAGAACCACCTGGGGGACAGTCTGGGATCACCTGCCAGCCATGGCAGAACCACCTCTCAGACGTACCTGAACCACCTGCCGGAGAAGCTGGAAACACGTCCTGGACAGACTGGAACCACGTGACGGCCATGCCTGAACCACCTGCCGAGCACGGCGGAACCACCTGCCGGACACACCAAAATCACCTGCGGGCTACGCCAGAACCACTTGGACGACTCTCCGAAATGACCTGCCGGGCATGTTGGAACCACCTCTCAGACGTGCCAGAAGCACGTGGCGGACAGTCCGGAATCACCTGTTGGGCATACGCAACCACCTCTGACACGTACCAGAACCACGTGCCGTGCACGCCGGAACCACCTACTGGACAGACCGGAATCAACTTTTGGGCATGCCGGAACCACCAGTCAGATGTGCCAGAAACACGTGCCGGAGACGCCGGAAGCACCTGCCGAGCACGTCGCAACCACCTGCTCAACTCGCCTGAACCACCTGCCGGACACGCCAAAATCACCTGCCCGCTACACCAGCACCACTTCGGGGACAAGCCGGAATCACGTGAGGGGCATGCCGGCACAGCCTCTCAGACTGAACCTCGTGCCGGACACCACAGAACCACCTGCCGGACAGACCGGAACCACCTGCCGGACACGCCGGTACCACCGGCTCGACCCGCCGGAACGACCGCTGGACATGCAAACTCACCTGCCGGCTACGCCGGAAACACTTGGCGAACACTCCGGAATCACCTGCCGGGCATGCCGGAACCACCTCTCAGATATGCCAGAACCACGTGCCAATGACCCCGGAAGCACCTGCCGAGCACGCCGGAACCACCTGCTCGACTCGCCAGAACCACCTGCCGGACACGCAAAAATCACCTGCCGGCTAGGCCACAACCAGTTGGGGAACACTTCGGAATCACCTGCCGGGCTTGCTGGAACCACCTGCCGGTCATGCCAAAATCACCTGCCAACTACGCCAGTACCACTTGGCGGACACTGTGGAAACACCTGTCGGGCCGGCCGGAACCACATCTCAGACGTGCCAGAACCATGTGCATGAGATGCTGGAACCACACCCCGAACAGACGGAAAACACCTGCCAGACCCGTCTGAACAACCTGCCGAGCACGCCGGAGCCACCTGCTCGACTCGCCGGAACCACCTACCTGACATGCCCAAATCACCAGCCGGGTATGCCAGAACCACTTGGCGGACACTCCGGAATCATCTGCTGGACATGCCGGAACCAGCTCTCAGACACACCAGAACCACGTGCCGGAGACGCCGGAAGCACCTGCCGAGCATGCCGGAGCCACCTGCTCGACTCGCCAGAAACACCTGCCGCACACGCCAAAATCACCTGCCGGGTACGCCAGAACCACCTGGCGGACACTCCGAAATCACCTGTCGCGCATGCCGGAACCACCTCTCAGACGTGCCGGAAGCACGTGCCGGACACGCCGGAATCACCTACCGGACAGACCGGAACCACCTGCCGAGCACGCCGGAGCCACCTGTTCGACTCGCTGGAACCACCTGCCGGACAGGCCAATATCAACTGCTGGCTATGCCAGAACCACCTGGGGGACGGTCCGGAATCACCTGCCAGCCATGGCGGAACCACCTCTCAGACGTACCAGAACCACCTGCCGGAGAAGCTGGAAACACGTCCTGGACAGTCTGGAACCACCTGCCGGCCAAGCCTGAACCACCTGCCAAGCACAACGGAACAACCTGCCAGACACGCCAAAATCACCTGCTTGTTATGCCAGAACCACTTGGAGGACTCTCTGGGATGACCTGCCGGGCATGCCGGAACCAACTCTCAGACGTGCCAGAACCATGTGGCGGACAGTCCGGAATCACCTGTTGGGCATGCGCAACCACCTCTGAGACGTACCAGAACCACATGCCGTGCAGGCTGGAACCACCTACCGGACAGACCGGACTCACCTTTCGGGCATGCCGGAACCACCTGTCAGATGTGCCAGAAACACGTGCCGGAGACGCCGGAAGCACCTGCCAAGCACGTTGGAACCACCTGCTCAACTCGCCTGAACCACCTGCCGGACATGCCAAAATCACCTGCCGACTATGCCAGAACCACTTGGCGAACACTCCGGAATCACTTGCCGGGCATGCAGGAACCACCTCTCAGACATGCCAGAACCCCGTGCCAATGACCCCGGAAGCACCAGCCGAGCAGGTCGGAGCCACCTGCTCGACTCGCCAGAAACACCTGCCGCACACGCCAAAATCACCTGCAGGGTACGCCACAACCAGTTGGGGAACACTTCGGAATCACCTGCCGGGCTTGCTGGAACCACCTGCCGGTCATGCCAAAATCACCTGCCAACTACGCCAGTACCACTTGGCGGACACTGTGGAAACACCTGTCGGGCCGGCCGGAACCACATCTCAGACGTGCCAGAACCATGTGCATGAGATGCTGGAACCACACCCCGAACAGACGGAAAACACCTGCCAGACCCGTCTGAACAACCTGCCGAGCACGCCGGAGCCACCTGCTCGACTCGCCGGAACCACCTACCTGACATGCCCAAATCACCAGCCGGGTATGCCAGAACCACTTGGCGGACACTCCGGAATCATCTGCTGGACATGCCGGAACCAGCTCTCAGACACACCAGAACCACGTGCCGGAGACGCCGGAAGCACCTCCCGAGCATGCCGGAGCCACCTGCTCGACTCGCCAGAAACACCTGCCGCACACGCCAAAATCACCTGCAGGGTACGCCACAACCAGTTGGGGAACACTTCGGAATCACCTGCCGGGCTTGCTGGAACCACCTGCCGGTCATGCCAAAATCACCTGCCAACTACGCCAGTACCACTTGGCGGACACTGTGGAAACACCTGTCGGGCCGGCCGGAACCACATCTCAGACGTGCCAGAACCATGTGGATGAGATGCTGGAACCACACCCTGAACAGACGGAAAACACCTGCCATAGCCGTCTGAACAACCTGCCGAGCACGCCGGAGCCACCTGCTCGACTCGCCGGAACCACCTACCTGACATGCCCAAATCACCAGCCGGGTATGCCAGAACCACTTGGCGGACACTCCGGAATCATCTGCTGGACATGCCGGAACCAGCTCTCAGACACACCAGAACCACGTGCCGGAGACGCCGGAAGCACCTGCCGAGCATGCCGGAGCCACCTGCTCGACTCGCCAGAAACACCTGCTGGACACGCCAAAATCACCTGCCGGGTACGCCAGAACCACCTGGCGGACACTCCGAAATCACCTGTCGCGCATGCCGGAACCACCTCTCAGACGTGCCGGAAGCACGTGCCGGACACGCCGGAATCACCTACCGGACAGACCGGAACCACCTGCCGAGCACGCCGGAGCCACCTGTTCGACTCGCTGGAACCACCTGCCGGACAGGCCAATATCAACTGCTGGCTATGCCAGAACCACCTGGGGACGGTCCGGAATCACCTGCCAGCCATGGCGGAACCACCTCTCAGACGTACCAGAACCACCTGCCGGACAAGCTGGAAACACGTCCTGGACAGTCTGGAACCACCTGCCGGCCAAGCCTGAACCACCTGCCAAGCACAACGGAACAACCTGCCAGACACGCCAAAATCACCTGCGTGTTATGCCAGAACCACTTGGAGGA
This sequence comes from Equus caballus, assembly GCF_041296265.1. Lineage (NCBI taxonomy): Eukaryota > Metazoa > Chordata > Mammalia > Perissodactyla > Equidae > Equus > Equus caballus. Next base: position 8,867,013 of record NC_091700.1, on the reverse strand, counting down.
CTCTCTGGGATGACCTGCCGGGCATGCCGGAACCACCTCTCAGACGTGCCAGAACCACGTGGCGGACAGTCCAGAATCACCTGTTGGGCATACGCAACCACCTCTGACACGTAACAGAACCACGTGCCGTGCACGCCGGAACCACCTACCGGACAGACCGGAATCAACTTTTGGGCATCCCGGAACCACCAGTCAGATGTGCCAGAAACACGTGCCGGAGACGCCGGAAGCACCTGCCGAGCACGTCGCAACCACCTGCTCAACTCGCCTGAACCACCTGCCGGACACGCCAAAATCACCTGCCCGCTACAGCAGCACCACTTCGGGGACAAGCCGGAATCACGTGAGGGGCATGCCGGCACAGCCTCTCAGACTGAACCTCGTGCCGGACACCACAGAACCACCTGCCGGACAGACCGGAACCACCTGCCGGACACGCCGGAACCACCGGCTCGACCCGCCGGAACGACCGCTGGACATGCAAACTCACCTGCCGGCTACGCCGGAAACACTTGGCGAACACTCCGGAATCACCTGCCGGGCATGCCGGAACCACCTCTCAGATATGCCAGAACCACGTGCCAATGACCCCGGAAGCACCTGCCGAGCACGCCGGAACCACCTGCTCGACTCGCCAGAACCACCTGCCGGACACGCAAAAATCACCTGCCGGCTAGGCCACAACCAGTTGGGGAACACTTCGGAATCACCTGCCGGGCTTGCTGGAACCACCTGCCGGTCATGCCAAAATCACCTGCCAACTACGCCAGTACCACTTGGCGGACACTGTGGAAACACCTGTCGGGCCGGCCGGAACCACATCTCAGACGTGCCAGAACCATGTGCATGAGATGCTGGAACCACACCCCGAACAGACGGAAAACACCTGCCAGACCCGTCTGAACAACCTGCCGAGCACGCCGGAGCCACCTGCTCGACTCGCCGGAACCACCTACCTGACATGCCCAAATCACCAGCCGGGTATGCCAGAACCACTTGGCGGACACTCCGGAATCATCTGCTGGACATGCCGGAACCAGCTCTCAGACACACCAGAACCACGTGCCGGAGACGCCGGAAGCACCTGCCGAGCATGCCGGAGCCACCTGCTCGACTCGCCAGAAACACCTGCCGGACACGCCAAAATCACCTGCCGGGTACGCCAGAACCACCTGGCGGACACTCCGAAATCACCTGTCGCGCATGCCGGAACCACCTCTCAGACGTGCCGGAAGCACGTGCCGGACACGCCGGAATCACCTACCGGACAGACCGGAACCACCTGCCGAGCACGCCGGAGCCACCTGTTCGACTCGCTGGAACCACCTGCCGTACAGGCCAATATCAACTGCTGGCAATGCCAGAACCACCTGGGGACGGTCCGGAATCACCTGCCAGCCATGGCGGAACCACCTCTCAGACGTACCAGAACCACCTGCCGGAGAAGCTGGAAACACGTCCTGGACAGTCTGGAACCACCTGCCGGCCAAGCCTGAACCACCTGCCAAGCACAACGGAACAACCTGCCAGACACGCCAAAATCACCTGCGTGTTATGCCAGAACCACTTGGAGGACTCTCTGGGATGACCTGCCGGGCATGCCGGAACCACCTCTCAGACGTGCCAGAACCATGTGGCGGACAGTCCGGAATCACCTGTTGGGCATGCGCAACCACCTCTGAGACGTACCAGAACCACATGCCGTGCAGGCTGGAACCACCTACCGGCCAGACCGGAATCACCTTTCGGGCATGCCGGAACCACCTGTCAGATGTGCCAGAAACACGTGCCGGAGACGCCGGAAGCACCTGCCAAGCACGTTGGAACCACCTGCTCAACTCGCCTGAACCACCTGCCGCACATGCCAAAATCACCTGCCGACTATGCCAGAACCACTTGGCGAACACTCCGGAATCACTTGCCGGGCATGCAGGAACCACCTCTCAGACATGCCAGAAGCCCGTGCCAATGACCCCGGAAGCACCAGCCGAGCACGCCGGAACCACCTGCTCGACTCGCCAGAACCACTTGCCGATCACGCAAAAATCACCTGCCGGCTACGCCACAACCAGTTGGTGAACACTTTGGAATCACCTGCCAGGCTTGCTGGAACCACCTGCCAGTCATGCCAAAATCACCTGCCAACTACGCCAGAACCGCTTGGCGGACACTGCGGAAACACCTGTCGGGCCGGCTGGAACCACATCTCAGACGTGCCAGAAACGTGTTCATGAGATGCTGGAACCACACCCCGAACAGACGGATACCACCTGCCAGAACCGCCTGAACCACCTGCTGAGCACGCCGGAACCACCTGCTCGACTCACCGGTACCACCTCCCTGACACGCCAAAATCACCTGCTCGGTATGCCAGAACCACTTGGCGGACACTCCGGAATCATCTGCCTGACATGCCGGAACCAGCTCTCAGACACACCAGAACCAAGTGCTGGAGACGCCGGAAGCACCTGCCGAGCATGCCGGAGCCACCTGCTCGACTCGCCAGAAACACCTGCCGGACACGCCAAAATCACCTGCCGGGTACGCCAGAACCACGTGGCGGACTCTCCGGAATCACCTGTCGGGCATGCCGGAACCAACTCTCAGACGTGCCAGAACCTCGTGCCAGTCACGCCAGAACCACCTGCCGGACAGACCGGAAACACCTGCTGGACACGCCGGAACCACCGGTTCGACTCGCCGGAACCACCACCGGACATGCAAAATGACCTGCCGGCTACGCCAGAACCACTAGGCGAACACTCCGGAATCAGCTGTCGGGCATGCCAGAACCACCTCTCAGACTTGCCAGAACCATGTTCCGGACACGCCGGTACGACCTGCCTAGTATGCCGGAACCACCTGATCCACTCCCCAGAACCACCTGCTGGACACGCCAGAATCACATGCCGACTACGCCAGAACCACTCGGCAGACACTCTGGAACCACCTGCCGGGCATGCCTAAACCACCTCTCAGAGGTGCCAGAACCACATGCCGGACACTCCGGAATCACCTGCCGGGCATGCCGGAACCATCTCTCAGACGTGCCAGAACCATGTTCCGGACACGCCGGTACCACCTGCCGAGCTCGCCGGAACCACCTGCTGGACACGCCAAAATCACCTGCCGGCTACGCCAGAACCACTCGGCAGACACTCCGGAATCACCTGCCGGGCTGCCTGGAACCACCTGCCGGTCATGCCAACATGACCTTTCAGCTACCCCAGAACCACTTGGCGGACACTCCGGAAACAACTGTCGGGCCGGCCGGAACCACCTCTCAGACGTGCCAGAACCAGGTGCCTGAGATGACGGAACCACTCCCCGAACAGACCGAAACCACCTGCCAGACCCGCCTGAACCCCCTGGCGAGCACGCCTGATCCACCTGCTCAACTAGCCGGAACCACCTTCCTGACACGCCAAAATCACCTGCCAGGTCTACCAGAACCACTTGGTGGACACTCCGGAATCGTCTGCCGGACATGCCAGAACCAGCTCTCAGACACACCAGAACCACGTGCCAGAGACGCCGGAAGCACCAGCTGAGCATGCCTGAGCCACCTGCTCGACTCGCAAGAAACACCTGTCGGACATGCCAAAATCACCTGCCGGGTTTGCCAGAACCAGCTGATCCACTCCCCAGAACCACCTAGTGGACACGCCAAAATCAACTGCCGGCTACGCCAGAACCACTCGGCAGACGCTCCGGAATCACATGCCAGGCATTCCGGAACCACCTCTCAGAGGTGCCAGAAGCAAATGCCGGACACTCCGGTATCACCTGCCGGGCATGCCGGAACCATCTCTCAGAGGTGCCAGAACCACATGCCGGACACTCCGGAATCACCTGCAGGGCATGCCGGAACCAACTCTCAGACGTGCCAGAACCTCGTGCCGGTCACGGCAGAACCACCTGCCGGACAGACCGGAAACACCTGCTGGACACGCCGGAAACACCGGCTCGACTCGCCAGAACCACCGCCGGACATGCAAAATGACCTGCCGGCTACGCCAGAACCACTTGGCGAACACTCCGGAATCAGCTGTCGGGCATGCCAGAACCACCTCTCAGACTTGCCAGAACCATGTTCCGGACTCGCCGGTACCACCTGCCGAGTATGCCGGAACCACCTGATCCACTCCCCAGAACCACCTGCTGGACACGCCAAAATCACCTGCCGGCTACCCCAGAACCACGCGGCAGACACTCCGGAATCACCTGCCGGGCTGGCTGGAACCACCTGCCGGTCACGCCAACATCACCTTTCAGCTACGCCAGAACCACTTGGCGGACACTCCGGAAACACCTGCTCAACTAGCCGGAACCACCTTCCTGACACGCCAAAATCACCTGCCAGGTATACAAGAACTACTTGGTGGACACTCCGGAATCATTTGCCGGACATGCCAGAACCAGCTCTGAGACACACCAGAACCACATGCCAGAGACGCCGGAAGCACCAGCAGAGCATGCCTGAGCCACCTGCTCGACTCGCAGGAAACACCTGTCCGACATGCCAAAACCACCTGCTGGGTACGCCAGAAACACTTGGCGGACACTCCGGAATCACCTGTCGGGCATGCCAGAACCACCTCTCAGACCTGCCATAACCATGTTCTGCACACGCCGGTACCACCTGCAGAGTATGCCGGAACCACCTGATCCACTCCCCAGAACCACCTAGTGGACACGCCAAAATCAACTGCTGGCTACGCCAGAAGCACTCGGCAGACACTCCGGAATAACATGCCAGGCATTCCGGAACCACCTCTCAGAGGTGCCAGAACCACATGCCGGACACTCCGGAATCACCTGCCTGGCATCCCGGAACCATCTCTCAGACGTGCCACAACCACGTGCCAGAGAGACCGGAAGCACCTGACGAGCTCGCCGGAACAACCTGCTGGACATGCCGGAACCACCTGCCTCACAGGCCAAAATCATATGCTGGATACGTCAAAACCACTTGGCGGACACTCCAGAATCACCTGCCGGGCATGAAAGCAGAACCTCTCAGAAGTGCCAGAAGCACGTGCTGGAAAGGCCAGAACCATCTCCCGGACAGACCGGAAACACAGGAAACACTCGCCGGAACCACCTGCTTGATTCACCGGTCCCACCTGCCGGACACACCAAAATCACCTGCCCGCTACACCAGAACCACTTGGCGGACAAGCCGGAATCACGTGAAGTGCATGGCGACACAACCTCTCAGACGTGCCAGAACCTCGTGCCGGACACACCAGAACCACCTGCTGGACAGACCGGAACCACCTGCCGGAAATGCCGGAACCACCGGCTCCACTCGCCGGAACCATTTCCGGACATGCAAATCACCTGCCGGCTACGCCAGAACCACTTGGCGAACACTCTGAAATCACCTGCCGGGCATGGCGGAACCACCTCTCAGACATGCCGGAACCACATGCCAATGACAGCGGAATCTCCTGCCGAGCACGCCAGAACCACCTGCTGGACACGCCAAAATCACCTGCCGGCTACGCCACAACCATTTGGTAACACTTTGGAATCACCTGCCGGGCTGGCTGGAACCACCTGCCGGTAACGCCAACATCACCTGCCAGCTATGCCAGAACCACTTGGCGGACACCATGGAAACACCTGTCGGGCCGGCCGGAACCACCTATCAGACGTGCCAGAACCATGTGCCTGAGATGCCGGAACCACAACCCGAACAGACCGAAACCACCTGCCAGACACGCCTGAACAACCTGCCGAGCACGCCGGAACCACCTACTCGACGCGCCGGAACCACCTATCTGACACGCCAAAATCACCTTCCGGGAATGCCACAACCACTTGGTGGACACTACGGAATCATCTGCCGGACATGCCAGAACCAGCCCTCAGACACACCAGAACCACGTGCCAGACACGCCGGAAGCACCTGCTGATCATCCCTGAGCCAAATGCTCGACTTGCAAGAAATACCTGCCAGACACGCCAAAATCACCTGCCGGGTATGCAAGAACCACGTGGCGGACACTCCGGAATCACCTGCCTGGCATGCCGGAACCATCTCTCACACGTGCCAGAACCATGTTCCGGACACGCTGGTACCACCCGCCGAGCTCGCCGGAACCACCTGCTGGACACGCCAAAATCACCTGCTGGCTACGCCAGAACCACTCGGCAGACACTCCGGAATCACCTGCCGGGCTGGCTGGAACCACCTTCCGGTCACGCCAACATCACCTTTCAGCTACGCCAGAACCACTTGGCGGACACTCCGGAAACACCTCTCCGGCCGGCCGGAACCACCTCTCAGATGTGCCAGAACCATGTGCCTGAGATGCCGGAACCACTCCCCGAACAGACCGAAACCACCTGCCAGACCTGCCTGAATCCCCTGGCGAGCACGCCTGATCCACCTGCTCAGCTAGCCGGAACCACCTTCCTGACACGCCAAAATCACCTGCCAGGTATACCAGAACCACTTGGTGGACACTCCGGAATCATCTGCCGGACATGCCAGAACCAGCTCTCAGACACACCAGAACCACGTGCCAGAGACGCCGGAAGCACCAGCTGAGCATGCCTGAGCCACCTGCTCGACTCGCAAGAAACACCTGTCGGACATGCCAAAATCACCTGCAGGGTACGCCAGAAACACTTGGCGGACGCTCCGGAATCACCTGTCGGGCGTGCCGGAACCACCTCTCAGACGTGCCAGAACCATGTGCCTGAGATGCCGGAACCACTGCCCGAACAGACCGAAACCACCTGCCAGACCCGCTTGAACCCCCTGGCGAGCACGCCTGATCCACCTGCTCAACTAGCCGGAACCGCCGTCCTGACACGCCAAAATCACCTGCCGGCTACGCCACAACCATTTGGTGAACTCTTCGGAATCACCTCCCGGGCTGGCTCCAGAACCACTCGGCAGACACTCCGGAACCACCTGCCGGGCATGGCGGAATCACCTCTCAGACATGCCGGAACCTCATGCCAATGACACCGGAAGCAGCTGCCGAGCACGCCAGAACCACCTGCTCGACTCGCCAAAACCACCCGCTGGACACGCCAAAATCACCTGCCGGCTACGCCACAACCATTTGGTGAAATCTTCGGAATCGCCCGCCGGGCTTTCTGGAACCACCTGCCGGTCACGCCAACATCACCTGCCAGCTATGCCAGAACCACTTGGCGGACACCATGGAAACACCTGTCGGGCCGGCCGGAACCACTTCTCAGACGTGCCAGAACCATGTGCCTGAGATGCTGGAACCACTCCCCGAACAGACCGAAACCACCTGCCAGACCTGCCTGAACCCCCTGGCGAGCACGCCTGATCCACCTGCTCAACTAGCCGGAACCAACTTCCTGACACGCCAAAATCACCTGCCAGGTATACCAGAACCACTTGGTGGACACTCCGGAATCATCTGCCAGACATGCCAGAACCAGCTCTCAGACACACCAGAACCACGTGCCAGAGACGCCGGAAGCACCAGCTGAGCATGCCTGAGCCACCTGCTCGACTCGCAAGATACACCTGTCGGACATGCCAAAATGAGCTGCCTGGTACGCCAGAAACACTTGGCGGACGCTCCGGAATCACCTGTCGGGCATGCCGGAACCACCTCTCAGACATGCCAGAACCATGTTCTGGACACGCCGGTAGCACCTGCCAAGTATGCCGGAACCAGCTGATCCACTCCCCAGAACCACCTAGTGGACACACCAAAATCAACTGCCGGCTACGCCAGAACCACTCGGCAGACGCTCCGGAATCACATGCCAGGCATTCCGGAACGACCTCTCAGAGGTGCCAGAACCAAATGCCGGACACTCCGGAATCACCTGCCGGGCATGCCGGAACCACCTCTCAGAGGTGCCAGAACCACATGCCGGACACTCCGGAATCACCTGCCGGGCATGCTGTAACCACGTGCTGGACAAGCCGGAACCACCTGCCGGACATGCCGGAACCACCTGCCGGACATGCCGGAACCAGTGGCTCGACTCGCCAAAACCACCTGCTGGACACGCCAAAATCACCTGCCGGGTACGCCAGAACCACTCGGCAGACACTCCGGAATCACCTGCCGGGCTTGCTGGAACCACCTGCCGGTCACGCCAACATCACCTGCCGGCTACGCCAGAACCACTTGGCGAGCACTCCGGAAGCACCTGCCGAGCACGCCGGAACCACCTGCTCAACTCGTCTGAACCACCTGCCGGACATGCCAAAATCACCTTCCGGCTACGCCAAAACCACTTTGTGGACTCTCTGGAATCACGTGCCGGGCATCATAGAACCACCTCTCAGACGTGCCGGAACAACGTGCCGGACACACCGGATACCCCTCCCCGTAAGACCGGAACCACCTCTCAGAAGTGCCAGAAGCACGTGCCGGAGACGCCGGAAGAACCTGCCTAGCACGTCGGAACCACCTGCTGAAGTCGCCTGAACCACCTGCGGGACACGCCAAAATCACCTGCCGGCTACGCCAGAACCACTCGGCAGACACTCCGGAATCACATGCCAGGCATTCCGGATCCACGTCTCAGAGGTGCCAGAACCACATGCCATACACTCTGCAGTCACCTGCCGGGCATGCCGGAACCACCTCTCAGACGTGCCAGAACCATTTGCCGGACACGCCGGAACCACCTGCCGAGTATGCCGGAAACACCTGCTCCACTCCCCAGAACCACCTGCTGGACACGCCAAAATCACCTGCCGGCTACGCCAGAACCGCTCGGCAGACACTCCGGAACCACCTCCAGGACAGACGGAACCACCTGCCGGACATGCCGGAACCACCTGCTTGACTCGCCAGAACCACCTGCCGGACACGCCAGAATCACCACCCGGCTACGCTACAACCACTTGTCGGACACTCCGGAATCACCTGCCGGGCATGCTGGAACCACCTCTCAGAGGTGCCACAACCACATGCCGGAGACAGCGGAAGCACCTTCCGAGAATGCCGGAAGTGCCTGATCCACTCCCCAGAACCACCTGCCAGACACGCCAAAATCACCTGCCGGGTACGCCAGAACCACGTGGCGGACACTCCGGAATCACCTGTCGGGCATGCCGGAACCAACTCTCAGACGTGCCAGAACCTCGTGCCGGACACGCCAGAACCACCTGCCCAACAGACCGGAAACACCTGCTGGACACACCGGAACCACCGGCTCGACTCGCCGGAACCACCGCCGGACATGCAAAATGACCTGCCGGCTATGCCAGAACCACTTGGCGAACACTCCGGAATCACCTGTCGGGCATGCCGGAACCACCTCTCAGACTTGCCGGAACCATGATCCGGACACGCCGGTACCACCTGCCGAGTATGCCGGAACACCTGATCAACTCCCCAGAACCACCTGCTGGACACGCCAGAATCACCTGCCGGCTACGCCAGAACCACTCTGCAGACACTCCGGAAACACCTGCCTGGCATGCCGGAACCATCTCTCAGACGTGCCAGAACCATGTTCCGGACACGCCGGTACCACCTGCCGAGCTCGCCGGAACCACCTGCTGGACACGCCAAATTCACCTGCCGGCTACGCCAGAACCACTCGGCAGACACTCCGGAATCACCTGCCGGGCTGGCTGGAACCACCTGCCGGTCACGCCAACATCACCTTTCAGCTACGCCAGAACCACTTGGCGGACACTCCGGAAACACCTGTCGGGCCGGCCGGAACCACCTCTCAGACGTGTTCAGAACCATGTGCCTGAGATGCCGGAACCACTCCCCGAACAGACCGAAACCACCTGCCAGACCCGCCTGAATCCCCTGGCGAGCACGCCTGATCCACCTGCTCAACTAGCCGGAACCACCTTCCTGACACGCCAAAATCACCTGCCAGGTCTACCAGAACCACTTGGTGGACACTCCGGAATCATCTTCTGGACATGCCAGAACCAGCTCTCAGACACACCAGAACCACGTGCCAGAGACGCCGGAAGCACCAGCTGAGCATGCCTGAGCCACCTGCTCGACTAGCAAGAAACACCTGTCGGACATGCAAAAATCACCAGCCGGGTATGCCAGAACCACGTGGCAGACACTTCAGTATCACCTGTCGGGCATGCCGGAACGACCTCTCAGAGGTTCCCGAACCACATGCTGGACACTCCGGAATCACCTGCCAGGCATGCCGGCACCATCTCTCAGACGTGCCAGAACCATGTTCCGGACACACCAGTACCACCTGTCGAGCTCGCCGGAACCACTTGCTGGACACGCCAAAATCACCTGCTGGCTATGCCAGAACCACTCGGAAGACACTCCGGAATCACCTGAGGGGCTTGCTGGAACCACCTGCTGGTCTCGCCAACATCACATTTCAGCTACGCCATAACCACTTGGCGGACACTCCGGAAACTCCTGTCGGGCCGGCCGGAACCACCTGTCAGACGTGCCAGAACCATGTGCCTGAGATGCCGGAACCACTCCCCGAACAGACCGAAACCACCTGCCAGACCCGCCTGAACAACCTGCCGAGCACGCCGGAACCACCTACTCGACTCGCCTGAACCACCTACCTGACACGCTAAAATCACCTGCCGGGTATGCCACAACCACTTGGTGGACACTCCGGAATCATCTGCCGGACATGCCAGAACCAGCTCTCAGACACAGCAGAACCACGTGCCAGAGACGCCGGAAGCACCAGCTGAGCATGCCTGAGCCACCTGCTCGACTCGCAAGAAACACCTGTCGGACATGCCAAAATCACCTGCCGGGTATGCCAGAAACACTTGGCGGACACTCCGGAATCACCTGTCGGGCATTCCGGAACCACCTCTCAGACTTGCCAGAACCACGTTTTGGACACTCCGGTACCACCTGCCGAGTATGCCGGAACCAGCTGATCCACTCCCCAGAACCACCTAGTGGACACGCCAAAATAAACTGCCGGCTACGCCAGAACCACTCTTCAGACACTCCGGAATCACATGCCAGGCATTCCGGAACCACCTCTCAGAGGTGCCAGAACCACATGCCGGAGACTCCGGAATCACCTGCCGGGCATGCCGGAACCACCTCTCATATGTGCCAGAACCATATGCCGGACACTCCGGAATCACCTGTCGGGCATGCCGGAACGACCTCTCAGAGGTGCCCGAACCACATGCCGGAGACTCCAGAATCACCTGCCGGGAATGCCGGAACCATGTGTCACACGTGCCACAACCACGTGCCGGAGAGACTGGAAGTACCTGCAGAGCTCGCCGGAACCACCTGCCTGACAGGCCAAAATCATATGCCAGCTACGCCAAAACCACTTGGTGGAAACTCCCGAATCACCTTGAGGGTATGCCGGAACCACGTCATGGACAGACTGCAAAAACCTGCCGGACCTGCCTGAACCACCTGCCGAGCACACTGGAACCACCTGTTCGACTCACCAGAGCCACCTGCCGGACACACCAGAAACACCTGCGGGTTACGCCAGAACCACTTGGAGGACTCACCGGGATCACCTGGCGGGCATGCTGGAACCACCTCTCAGACGTGCCAGAAGCATGTGCCGGACATCCCAGAACCACCTGCCGAGCTCGCCGGAACCACCTGCTGTACATGCCGGAACCACCTGCCTGAAAGGCCAAAATCACCTGCCGGCTATGCCAAAACCACTTGGCAGACACTCCAGAATCACCTGCCGGGCATGCCAGCACAGCCACTCAGAAGTTCCAGAAGCACGTGCCGGACAGGCCGGAACCATCTCCCGGACAGACCAGAAACACAGGAAACACTCGCCGGAACCACCTGCTTGACTCACCAGTACCACCTGATGGACACGCCAAAATCACCTGCCGTCTATCCCAGAATCACACGGCCGACACTCTGGAACCACCTCCAGGATAGACCGGAACCACCTGACGGACAAGCCGGAACCACCTGCTTGACTCACCAGAACCACCTGACGGACACGCCGAAATCACCAGCCGGCTACGCCACAACCACTTGTCAGACACTCCGGAATCACCTGCCGGGCATGCTGGAACCACCTCTCAGAGGTGCCAAAAACACATGCCGGAGACAGCCGAAGCACCTGCCGAGAATGCCGGAAGTTCCGGATCCACTCCACAGAACCACCTGCAGTACACGCCAAAATCACCTGCAGGCAACGCCAGAACCACTCGGCAGAAAACTCTGGAACCACCTGCAGGACAGACCGGAACCACCTGCCGGACACGCCGGGACCTCCTGCTTGACTCACCTGTCTCACCTCATGGACACGCCCAAATCACCTGCCCGCTACATCAGAACCACTTGGTGGACAAGCTGGAATCACGTGAAGGGCATGCTGACACAACCTCTCAGACGTGCCAGATCCTCGTGCTGGACACCCCAGAACCACCTGCCGTACAGACCGGAACCACCTGCCGGACACGCCGGAACCACCGGCTTGAGTCGCCGGAATCACCACCGGACATGCAAAATCACCTGCCAGCTACGCCAGAACCACGTGGCGAACACTCTGGAATCACCCGCCGGGCATGCCGCAACGACCTCTCAGACATGCCACAACCACATGCCAATGACACCGGAAGCACCTGCCGAGCACGCCGGAACCACCTGCTCGACTCGCCAGAACCACCTGCCAGACACACCAAAATCACCTGTCGGCTACGCCGCATCCAGTTGGTGAACACTTCGGAATCACCTGCCGGGCTGGCTGGAACCTCCTGCCGGTCATGCCAACATCACCTGCCAGCTACGCCAGAACCACTTGGCGGACACGCCAAAATCACCTACCAGCTACGCCACAACCAGTTGGTGAACACTTCGGAATCACCTGCCGTTCTGTCTGGAACCTCCTGCCGGTCATGCCAACATCACCTGCCAGCTACGCCAGAACCACTTGGCGGACACTCCGGAAACACCTCTCAGACGTGCCAGAACCATGTGCCTGAGATGCCAGAACCACACCCCGAACAGACCGAAACCACCTGCCAGACCCGTCTGAACCACCTGCCGAGCACGCCAGATCCACCTGCTGAGCATGCCGGAACAACCTGCTCGACTCGCTGGAGCCACCTGCCGGACATGCCAAAATCAGCTGCCGGCTATGCCAGAACCACTTGCCGGACACTCCAAAATCACCTGTCTGGCGTGCCGGAACCACCTCTCATACGTACCAGAACCACGTGCAGGAGACGCCGGAAGCACCTGCCAAGCATGCCAGAACCACCTGATCCACTCCCCAGAACCACCTGCTGGACCCGCCTGAACCACCTGCCAGCTACGCGGGAACCACTTGGCGGACACTCCGCAATCACCTGCCGTGCATGCCGGAACCACCCCTCAGACGTGCCTGAAAAACGTGCCGGACACGCCGGAACCACCTCCCGGACTAACCGGAACCACATTTCGGACATTCCTGAACCACATTACGAGCACGCTGGAACCACCTGCTCGACTCGCTGGAACCATCTGCTGGATACACCAAAATCACCTGCCGGCTACGCCAGAACCACTTGCCGACACTCCGGAATAACCTGCCATTCATCCTGGAACCGCCCCTCAGATGTGCCAGAACCAGGTGCTGGACGCCCCGGACCACTTCCGTGAAAGACTGGAACCACCTGCTGAGCATTCTGGAAACACCTGCTCGACTCCCGGGAACCGCCACTGGGGAAACTGTCATAGAAATGCAGGTAAAACGGCCTTTCTTGCCAGCCCTTAACTCGACACTTTAGAACTTCTGCTTCTGTCACAATTGCACCTTGCCAACCCGGCTCAGACGAAATGCCTACATCTTCCCCTGAAGCAACTGGGCTGACTCCCAAATGATTGAGCGTCCACATGCTTAGGAGGCGATAGACTGCACGCCTTTTTCCAACCACCATTGTGCACTGCTGGAGAGAGTGTCGGAAAGCAGCTATGTCAGAAAGACCCCTTTGCTCTCAGCCGTGCCCTCCATTGCTCTAGACGTGGAATGCACAATGCACTGGCTCCCGCCCTCAAGGGGCGACAAGCCACAGACCACCTTGCTTCCATCTCTTTAGGAAGCTGAGAAGGAATTCGCTTGCAACAGTGATCTTACAGAGTCCAGGGAACATCTCATACAAAGGCAGCTGAAACGCCGTTTCTTTTCCGCCCTTAACTTGCCGATTTGGAACTTCTGTTTCTGCCACATTTCCACCTTGCCATCCGGGCTCCGACGAAATGCCTACATCTTCCCCTTCAGCAACGGGGACGAGGCCCATATGACTGTGCTTCCACATGCTTAAGAGGAGAGAGACAGGCTTTTTACAGTCACGATTGTGCACTGGTGGAGAGAGTGTCAGAAAGCACCTATGTCAGAAAGGTCCCTTTGATCTCAGCCATGCCCTGAATTGCTGTAGAGGAGGAAGGCACAATGCACTGCCTCTGGCTCCACCCCTCAATGGCAGACGAACCACACACCTTCTTGCGTCCAGCTCTTTAGGACGCTGAGAAAGAGCTCGCATTCCATAGTGCTCTTAGAGCGTCCAGGGAACATCTCATACAAAGGCAGCTGAACGCCGTTTCTTCCAGCACTTCACTCGCCGATCTGGAACATCTGCATGTGCCACATTTCCACCTTGTCAAGCCGGCTCAGACGAAATGCCTACAACTTCCCCTTAAGCAATGAGGACGAGGCCCGAATGATTGTGGTTCCACCTGCTTAGTAGGAGAGAGACAATAGGCTGTTAACCAACCGCCCTTGAGCAATGGTTGGGGGAGTGTCAGAAAGCACCAATGTCAGAAAGGGCCCTTTGCTCTCAGCCGTGCCCTCCATTGCTCTAGAGGTGGAGGGCACAAAGCACTGCCTCCATCCTTCAATTGGAGACAAGCCATAAACTGTCTTGCCTCCAGCTCTTTAGGAAGCTGACAAACAACTCGCTTTCCACAGTCCTGTTACAGCAGACCAGGGAACTTCTCATACAAAGGCAGCTCAAATGGCATTTCTTCCCAGCCCTTCACTCGCAGCTTTAGGACTTCTGCTTCTGCCGCAATTCCACCTTGCCAACCCGGCTCAGACGAAATGACTACATCTTCCCCTGAAGCAACTGGGCTGACTCCCAAATGATTGAGCGTCCACATGCTTAGGAGGCGATAGACTGCACGCCTTTTTCCAACCACCATTGTGCACTGCTGGAGAGAGTGTCGGAAAGCAGCTATGTCAGAAAGACCCCTTTGCTCTCAGCCGTGCCCTCCATTGCTCTAGACGTGGAATGCACAATGCACTGGCTCCCGCCCTCAAGGGGCGACAAGCCACAGACCACCTTGCTTCCATCTCTTTAGGAAGCTGAGAAGGAATTCGCTTGCAACAGTGATCTTACAGAGTCCAGGGAACATCTCATACAAAGGCAGCTGAAACGCCGTTTCTTTTCCGCCCTTAACTTGCCGATTTGGAACTTCTGTTTCTGCCACATTTCCACCTTGCCATCCGGGCTCCGACGAAATGCCTACATCTTCCCCTTCAGCAACGGGGATGAGGCCCATATGACTGTGCTTCCACATGCTTAAGAGGAGAGAGACAGGCTTTTTACAATCACGATTGTGCACTGGTGGAGAGAGTGTCAGAAAGCACCTATGTCAGAAAGGTCCCTTTGATCTCAGCCATGCCCTGAATTGCTGTAGAGGAGGAAGGCACAATGCACTGCCTCTGGCTCCACCCCTCAATGGCAGACGAACCACACACCTTCTTGCGTCCAGCTCTTTAGGACGCTGAGAAAGAGCTCGCATTCCATAGTGCTCTTAGAGCGTCCAGGGAACATCTCATACAAAGGCAGCTGAACGCCGTTTCTTCCAGCACTTCACTCGCCGATCTGGAACATCTGCATGTGCCACATTTCCACCTTGTCAAGCCGGCTCAGACGAAATGCCTACAACTTCCCCTTAAGCAATGAGGACGAGGCCCGAATGATTGTGGTTCCACCTGCTTAGTAGGAGAGAGACAATAGGCTGTTAACCAACCGCCCTTGAGCAATGGTTGGGGGAGTGTCAGAAAGCACCAATGTCAGAAAGGGCCCTTTGCTCTCAGCCGTGCCCTCCATTGCTCTAGAGGTGGAGGGCACAAAGCACTGCCTCCATCCTTCAATTGGAGACAAGCCATAAACTGTCTTGCCTCCAGCTCTTTAGGAAGCTGACAAACAACTCGCTTTCCACAGTCCTGTTACAGCAGACCAGGGAACTTCTCATACAAAGGCAGCTCAAATGGCATTTCTTCCCAGCCCTTCACACGCAGCTTTAGGACTTCTGCTTCTGCCGCAATTCCACCTTGCCAACCCGGCTCAGACGAAATGACTACATCTTCCCCTGAAGCAACTGGGCTGACTCCCAAATGATTGAGCGTCCACGTGCTTAGGAGGCGATAGACTGCACGCCTTTTTCCAACCACCATTGTGCACTGCTGGAGAGAGTGTCGGAAAGCAGCTATGTCAGAAAGACCCCTTTGCTCTCAGCCGTGCCCTTCATTGCTCTAGACGTGGAATGCACAAGGCACTGGCTCCCCCCCTCAAAGGGGCGACAAGCCACACACCATCTTCCTTCCATCTCTTTAGGAAGCTGAGGAAGAACTCGCTTTCAACAGTGCTCTTTCTGTGTGCTGGCAACATCTCATACAAAGGCAGCTGATATGCCATTTCTTTTCAGCGCTTAACTCGCAGATTTGGATCTTCTGCTCCTGCGACATTTCCACCTTGACAACCCGGCTCAGACGAAATGTCTACATCTTCCCCTTCAGCAACGGGGATGAGGCCCAGATGACTGTGCTTCCGCATGCTTAGCAGGAGCAGACAATAGGCTTTTTACAAACCGCCATTGTGCACTGGGTCAGACAGTGTCAGAATGCACCTATGTCAGAAAGGGCCCTTTGCTCTCAGCCGTGCCCTCCATTGCTCTAGAGGTGGAAGGCACAAAGCACTGCCTCCATCCTTCAATTGGAGACAAGCCAGCAACTGTCCTGCTTCCAGCTCTTTAGGAAGCTGGGAAAGCACTCGCATTCCACAGTGCTCTTACAGCGTCCTGGGAACGTCTCATACAAAGGCAGCTGAACACCATGTCTTTTCAGCCCTTAACTCACCAATCTGCAACATCTGCTTCTGCCGCATTTCCACCTTGCCAACCCGGATCAGACGAAATGCCTACATCTTCCCCTCAAGCGACTGTGCTGATTCCCAAATGATTGAGCATCCACATGCTTAGGAGGCGATAAACTGCATGCCTGTTTCCAACCACCATTTTACACTGCTTAGAGAGCGTCGGAAAGCAGCTATGTCAGAAAGGCCCCTTTGCTCTCAGCCATGCCCTCCATTGCTCTCGAGGTGGAGGGCACAAGGCTCTGGATCCACCCCTCAATGGGATACAAACCACATCTTTTCCTGCTTCCAGCTCTTTAGGAACTGGAGAAAAAACTCCCTTTCCACAGTGCAATTACAGCGTCCTGGGAAAATCTCATACAAAGGAGGCTGAACGCCGTTTCTTTTCGGCACTTCACTCGCCAGTCTGGGACATCTGCATCCTGCACGTTTCCACCTTGCCAACCCGGCTCAGACGAAATGCCTACAACTTACCCTTGAGCAATGGGGATGAGGCCCATAGGATTGTGGTTCCACATGCTGAGGAGGAGAGAGACAATAGGCTTTTAACTAACCACGAAATGCAACGGTTGGGAGAGTGTCAGAAAGCACCAATGGCAGAAAGGCCCCTTTACTCTCAGCCGCGCCCTCCATTGCTGTAGAGGTGGAAGGCACAAAGCACTGCCTCCATCCTTCAATGGGAGACAAGCCATAAACTGTCTTGCCTCCAGCTCTTTAGGAAGCTGGGAAAGAACTCGCTTTCCACAGTGCTGTTACAGCATACGAGGAAACTCTCATACAGAGGCAGCTCAAACGCCATTTCTTCCCAGTGCTTAACTGGCCGCTTTAGGACTTCCGCTTCTGCCACAGTTCCACCTTGCCAACCCGGCTCAGACGAAATGCCTACATCTTCCCCTTAAGCAACAGTGGCGAAGCCCACATGATTGTGCTGCCACATGCTTAGAAGGAGCAGACAGTAGGCTTTTTACAAACCGCCATTGTGCACTGGGTCAGAGAGTGTCTGAATGCACCTATGTCAGAAAGGGCCCTTTGCTCTCAGCCGTGCCCTCCATTGCTCTAGAGGTGGAAGGCACAAAGCACTGCCTCCATCCTTCAGTGGGAGACAAGCCATAAACTGTCTTGCCTCCAGCTCTTTAGGAAGCTGACAAACAACTCGCTTTCCACAGTCCTGTTACAGCAGACCGGGGAACTTCTCATACAAAGGCAGCTCCAATGGCATTTCTTCCCAGCCCTTAACTCGCAGCTTTAGGACTCCTGCTTCTGCCGCAATTCCACCTGGCCGACCCGGCTCAGACGAAATGCCTACATCTTCCCCTGAAGCAACTGGGCTGAGTCCCAAATGATTGAGCGTCCACGTGCTTAGGAGGCGATAGACTGCACGCCTTCTTCCAACCACCATTGTGCACTGCTGGAGAGAGTGTCGGAAAGCAGCTATGTCAGAAAGACCCCTTTGCTCTCAGCCGTGCCCTTCATTGCTCTAGACGTGGAATGCACAAGGCACTGGCTCCCCCCCTCAAGGGGCGACAAGCCACAGACCATATTCCTTCCATCTCTTTAGGAAGCCGAGCAAGAACTCGCTTTCAACAGTGCTCTTTCTGTGTCCTGGCAACATCTCATACAAAGGCAGCTGATATGCCATTTCTTTTCAGCGCTTAACTCGCATATTTGGAACTTCTGCTCCTGCCACATTTCCAAATAGCCAACCCGGCTCAGACGAAATGTCTACATCTTCCCCTTCAGCAACGGGGACGAGGCCCAGATGACTGTGCTTCCGCATGCTTAGCAGGAGCAGACAATAGGCTTTTTACAAACCGCCATTGTGCACTGGGTCAGAGAGTGTCAGAATGCACCTATGTCAGAAAGGGCCCTTTGCTCTCAGCCGCGCCCTCCATTGCTCTAGAGGTGGAAGGCACAAAGCACTGCCTCCATCCTTCAATTGGAGACAAGCCAGCAACTGTCCTGCTTCCAGCTCTTTAGGAAGCTGGGAAAGCACTCGCATTCCACAGTGCTCTTACAGCGTCCTGGGAACGTCTCATACAAAGGCAGCTGAACACCGTGTCTTTTCAGCCCTTAACTCACCAATCTGCAACATCTGCTTCTGCCGTACTTCCACCTTGCCAACCCGGCTCAGACGAAATGCCTACATCATCCCCTGAAGCGATTGTTCTGATTCCCAAATGATTGAGCATCCACATGCTTAGGAGGCGATAAACTGCATGCCTTTTTCCAACCACCATTTTACACTGCTTACAGAGCGTCGGAAAGCAGCTATGTCAGAAAGGCCCCTTTGCTCTCAGCCATGCCCTCCATTGCTCTCGAGGTGGAAGGCACAAGGCACTGGTTCTGGATCCACCCCTCAATGGGAGACAAACCACATCTTGGCCTGTTTCCAGCTCTTTAGGAAGTGGAGAACAAACTCCCCTTCCACAGTGCTCTTACAGCGTCCTCGGAACATCTCATACAAAGGAGGCTGAACGCCGTTTCTTTTCAGCACTTCACTCGCCAGTCTGGGACATCTGCATCCTGCACGTTTCCACCTTGCCTACCCGGCTCAGACGAAATGCATACATCTTCCCCTGAAGCGACTGTGCTGATTCCCAAATGATTGAGCATCCACTTGCTTAGGAGGCGATAAACAGCATGATATTTTCCAACCACCATTTTACACTTCTTTGAGAGTGTTGGAAAGCAGCTATGTCAGAAAGGCCCCTTTGCTCTCAGCCATGCCCTCCATTGCTCTCGAGCTGGAAGGCACAAGGCACTGGTTCTGGATCCACCCCTCAATGGGAGGCAAACCACATCTTGGCATGCTTCCAGCTCTTTAGGAACTGGAGAAAAAACTCCCTTTCCACAGTGCTCTTATAGCGTCCATGGAACACCTCATACAAATGAGGCTGAACGCCGTTTCTTTTCAGCACGTCACTCGCCAGTGTGGGACATCTGCATGCTGCACCTTTCCACCTTGCCAACCCGGCTCAGACGAAATGCCTACATCTTCCCCTTGAGCAATGGGGATGAGGCCCATAGGATTGTGGCTCCAATTGCTGAGGAGGAGAGAGACAATAGGCTTTTAACTGACCACGAAGTGCAACGGTTGGGAGAGTGTCAGAAAGCACCAATGAAAGAAAGACCCCTTTACTCTCAGCCGCGCCCTCCATTGCTGTAGAGGTGGAAGGCACAAAGCACTGCCTCCATCCTTCAATGGGAGACAAGCCATAAACTGTCTTGCCTCCAGGTCTTTAGGAAGCTGGGAAAGAACTCGCTTTCCACACTGCTGTTACAGCATACGAGGAAACTCTCATACAGAGGCAGCTCAAATGCCATTTCTTCCCAGTGCTTAACTGGCCGCTTTAGGACTTCTGCTTCTGCCACAGTTCCACCTTGCCAACCCGGCTCAGACGAAATGCCTACATCTTCCCCTTAAGCAACGGGGGTGAAGCCCACATTATTGTGCTGCCACATGCTTAGCAGGAGCAGACAATAGGCCTTTAACAAACTGCCATTGTGCACTGGGTCAGAGAGTGTCAGAATGCACCTATGTCAGAAAGGGCCCTTTGCTCTCAGCCGTGCCCTCCATTGCTCTAGAGGTGGAAGGCACAAAGCACTGCCTCCATCCTTCAATTGGAGACAAGCCAGCAACTGGCCTGCTTCCAGATCTTTAGGAATCTGGGAAAGCACTCGCATTCCACAGTGCTCCTACAGCGTCCTGGGAACGTCTCATACAAAGGCAGCTGAACACCGTGTCTTTTCAACCCTTAACTCACCAATCTGCAACATCTGCTTCTGCCGCATTTCCACCTTGCCAACCCGGCTCAGACGAAATGCCTACATCTTCCCCTTAAGCAACGGGGGCGAAGCCCACATGATTGTGCTTCCCCATTCTTAGCAGGAGCAGACAATAGGCTTTGTACAAACCGCCATTGTGCACTGGGTCAGACAGTGTCAGAATGCACCTATGTCAGAAAGGGCCCTTTGCTCTCAGCCGTGCCCTCCATTGCTCTAGAGGTGGAAGGCACAAAGCACTGCCTCCATCCTTCAATTGGAGACAAGACATAAACTGTCTTGCCTCCAGCTCTTTAGGAAGCTGACAAAAAACTAGCTTTCCACAGTCCTGTTACAGCAGACCGGGGATCTTCTCATACAAAGGCAGCTCAAATGGCATTTCTTCCCAGCCCTTAAATCGCAGGTTAGGACTCCTGCTGCTGCCGCAATTCCACCTTGCCAACCCGGCTCAGACGAAATGCCTACCTCTTCCCCTTCAGCAACGGGGACGAGGCCCAGATGACTGTGCTTCCACATGCTTAGCAGGAGCAGACAATAGGCTATTTACAAACCGCCATTGTGCACTGGGTCAGAGAGTGTCAGAATGCACCTATGTCAGAAAGGGCCCTTTGCTCTCAGCCGTGCCCTCCATTGCTCTAGAGGTGGAAGGCACAAAGCACTGCCTCCATCCTTCCATTGGAGACAAGCCAGCAACTGTCCTGCTTCCAGCTCTTTAGGAAGCTGGGAAAGCTCTCGCATCCAACAGTGCTCTTACAGCGTCCTGGGAACGTCTCATACAAAGGCAGCTGAACACCGTATCTTTTCAGCCCTTAACTCAGCAATCTGCAGCATCTGCTTCTCCCGCATTTCCACCTTGCCAACCCGGGTCAGACGAAATAGCTACATCTTCCCCTGAAGCGACTGTGCTGATTCCTAAATGATTGAGCGTCCACGCGCTTAGGTGGCGATAGACTGCACGCCTTTTTCCAACCACCATTGCGCACTGCTGGAGAGAGTGTCGGAAAGCAGCTATGTCAGAAAGACCGCTTTGCTCTCAGACGTGCCCTTCATTGCTCTAGACGTGGGATGCACAATGCACTGGCTCCCTCCCTCAAGGGGTGACAATCCAGCGACCATCTTCCTTCCATCTCTTTAGGAAGCTGAGCAAGAGCTCGCTTTCAACAGTGCTCTTTCTGTGTCCTGGCAACATCTCATACAAAGGCAGCTGATATGCCATTTCTTTTCAGCGCTTAACTCGCAGATTTGGAACTTCTGCTCCTGCCACATTTCCACCTTGCCAACCCGGCTCACACGAAATGTCTACCTCTTCCCCTTCAGCACTGGGGACGAGGCCCAGATGACTGTGCTTCCGCATGCTTAGCAGGAGCAGACAATAGGCTTTATGCAAACCGCCATTGTGCACTGGGTCAGAGAGTGTCAGAATGCACCTATGTCAGAAAGGGCCATTTGTTCTCAGCCGTGCCCTCCATTGCTCTAGAGGTGGAAGGCACAAAGCACTGCCTCCATCCTTCAATTGGAGACAAGCCAGCAACTGTCCTGCTTCCAGCTCTTTAGGAAGCTGGGAAAGCACTCGCATTCCACAGTGCTCTTACAGCGTCCTGGGAACGTCTCATACAAAGGCAGCTGAACACCGTGTCTTTTCAGCCCTTAACTCACCAATCTGCAACATCTGCTTATGCCGCATTTCCACCTTGCCAACCCGGCTCAGACGAAATGCCTACATCTTCCCCTCAAGCGACTGTGCTGATTCCCAAATGATTGAGCATCCACATGCTTAGGAGGCGATAAACTGCATGCCTCTTTCCAACCACCATTTTACACTGCTTAGAGAGCGTCGGAAAGCAGCTATGTCAGAAAGGCCCCTTTGCTCTCAGCCATGCCCTCCATTGCTCTTGAGGTGGAAGGCACAAGGCACTGGTTCTGGATCCACACCTCAATGGGAGACAAACCACATCTTGGACTGCTTCCAGCTATTTAGGAAGTGGAGAAAAAACTCCCTTTCCACAGTGCTCTTACAGCGTCCTGGGAACATCTCATACAAAGGAGGCTGAACGCCGTTTCTTTTCAGCACTTCACTCGCCAGTCTGGGACATCTGCATCCTGCACGTTTCCACCTTGCCAACCCGGCTCAGACGGAATGCCTACATCTTCCCCTTGAGCAATGGGGATGAGGCCCATAGGATTGTGGTTCTGTATGCTGAGGAGGAGAGAGACAATAGGCTTTTAACTAACCACGAAGTGCAACGGTTGGGAGAGTGTCAGAATGCACCTATGTCAGAAAGGGCCCTTTGCTCTCAGCCGTGCCCTCCATTGCTCTAGAGGTGGAAGGCAAAAAGCACTGCCTCCATCCTTCAATGGGAGACAAGCCATAAACTGTCTTGCCTCCAGCTCTTTGGGAAGCTGACAAACAACTCGCTTTCCACAGTCCTGTTACAGCAGACCGGTTAAATTCTCATACAAAGGCAGCTCAAATGGCATTTCTACCCAGCCCTTAACTCGCAGTTTAGGACTCCTGCTTCTGCCGCAATTCCAACTTGCCAACCCGGCTCAGACGAAATGCCTACATCTTCCCCTGAAGCAAATGGTCTGAGTCCCAAATGATTGAGCGTCCACGTGCTTAGGAGGCGATAGACTGCACGCCTTTTTCCAACCACAATTGCGCACTGCTGGAGAGAGTGTCGGAAAGCAGCTATGTCAGAAAGACCCCTTTGCTCTCAGCCGTGCCCTTCCTTGCTCTAGACGTGGAATGCACAATGCACTGGCTCCCCCCCTCAAGGGGCGACAAGCCACAGACCATATTCCTTCCATCTCTTTAGGAAGCTGAGCTAGAACTCGCTTTCAACAGTGCTCTTTCTGTGTCCTGGCAACATCTCATACAAAGGCAGCTGATATGCCATTTCTTTTCAGAGCTTAACTCGCAGATTTGGAACTTCTGCTCCTGCCACATTTCCACCTTGCCAACCCGGCTCAGACGAAATGTCTACATCTTCCCCTTGAGCAACGGGGACGAGGCCCAGATGACTGTGCTTCCGCATGCTTAGCAGGAGCAGACAATAGGAAATTTACAAACCGCCATTGTGCACTGGGTCAGGGAGTGTCAGAATGCACCTATGTCAGAAAGGGCCCTTTGCTCTCAGCCATGCCATCCATTGCTCTCGAGGAGGAAGGCACAAAGCACTGCCTCCAGAACCACCCCTCAATGGGAGACAAAACACATCTTGGCCTGCTTCCAGCTCTTTAGGAATTGGAGAAAAAACACCCTTTCCACAGTGCTCTTACAGCGTCCTGGGAACATCTCATACAAAGGAGGCTGAACGCCGTTTCTTTTCAGCACTTCACTCGCCAGTCTGGGACATCTGCATCCTGCACGTTTCCACCTAGCCAACCCGGCTCAGGCGAAATGCCTACATCTTCACCTTGAGCAATGGGGATGAGGCCCATAGGATTGTGGTTCCACATGCTGAGGAGGAGAGAGACAATAGGCTTTTAACTAACCACGAAGTGCAACGGTTGGGAGAGTGTCAGAAAGCACCAATGGCACAAAGAACCCTTTACTCTCAGCCGTGCCCTCCATTGCTGTAGAGGTGGAAGGCACAAAGCACTGTCTCCATCCTTCAATGGGAGACAAGCCATAAACTGTCTTGCCTCCAGCTCTTTAGAAAGCTGGGAAAGAACTCGCTTTCCACAGTGCTGTTACAACATACGAGGAAACTCTCATACAGAGGCAGCTAAAACGCCATTTCTTCCCAGGGCTTAACTGGCCGCTTTAGGACTTTTGCTTCTGCTACAGTTCCGCCTTGCCAACCCGGCTCAGACGAAATGCCTACATCTTCCCCTTAAGCAACGGGGGCGAAGCCCACATGATTGTGCTTCCACATGCTTAGCAGGAGCAGACAATAGGCTTTTTACAAACTGCCATTGTGCACTGGGTCAGAGAGTGTCAGAATGCACCTATGTCAGAAAGGGCCCTTTGCTCTCAGCCGTGCCCTCCATTGCTCTAGAGGTGGAAGGCACAAAGCACTGCCTCCATCCTTCAATTGGAGACAAGCCATAAACTGTCTTGCCTCCAGCTCTTTAGGAAGCTGACAAACAACTCTCTTTCCACAGTCCTGTTACAGCAGACCGGGGAACTTATCATACAAAGGCAGCTCCAAAGGCATTTCTTCCCAGCCCTTAACTCGCAGCTTAGGACTCCTGCTTCCGCCGCATTTCCACCTTGCCAACCCGGCTGAGACGAAATGCCTACATCTTCCCATGAAGCAACTGGGCTGAGTCCAAAATGATTGAGCGTCCACGTGCTTAGGAGGCGATAGAATGCACGCCTTTTTCCAACCACCATTGTGCACTGCTGGAGAGAGTGACGGAAAGCAGCTATGTCAGAAAGACCCCTTTGCTCTCAGCCGTGCCCTTCATTGCTCCAGACGTGGAATGCACAAGGCACTGGCTCCCCCCCTCAAGGGGCGACAAGCCACAGACCAACTTCCATCCATCTCTTTAGGAAGCTGAGCAAGAACTCGCTTTCAACAGTGCTCCTTCTGTGTCCTGGCAACATCTCATACAAAGGCAGCTGATATGCCATTTCTTTTCAGCACTTAACTCGCAGATTTGGAACTTCTGCTCCTGCCACATTTCCAGGTTGCCAACCCGGCTCAGACAAATTGTCTACATCTTCCCCTTCAGCAACGGGGACGAGGCCCAGATGACTGTGCTTCCGCATGCTTAGCAGGAGCAGACAATAGGCTTTTTACAAACCGCCATTGTGCACTGGGTCAGAGAGTGTCAGAATGCACCTATGTAGGAAAGGACCCTTTGCTCTCAGCCGTGCCCTCCATTGCTCTAGAGGTGGAAGGCACAAAGCACTGCCTCCATCCTTCAATTGGAGACAAGCCAGCAACTGGCCTGCTTCCAGCTCTTTAGGAAGCTGGGAAAGCACTCGCATTCCACAGTGCTCTTACAGCCTCCGTGGAACGTCTCATACAAAGGCAGCTGAACACCGTGTCTTTTCAGCCCTTAACTCACCAACCTGCAACATCTGCTTCTGCCGCATTTCCACCTTGCCAACCCGGCTCAGACGAAATGCCTACATCTTCCCCTGAAGCGACTGTGCTGATTCCCAAATGATTGAGCATCCACATGCTTAGGAGGCGATAAACTGCATGCCTTTTTCCAACCACCATTATACACTGCTTAGAGAGCATCGGAAAGCAGCTATGTCAGAAAGGCCCCTTTGCTCTCAGCCATGCCCTCCATTGCTCTCGAGGTGGAAGGCACAAGGCACTGGTTCTGGATCCACCCCTCAATGGGAGACAAAACACATCTTGGCCTGCTTCCAGCTATATAGGAAGTGGAGAAAAAACTTCCTTTCCACAGTGCTCTTACAGCGTCCTGGGAACATCTCATACAAAGGAGGCTGAATGCCGTTTCTTTTCAGCACTTCACTCGCCAGTCTGGGACATCTGCATCCTGCACGTTTCCACCTTGCCAACCCGGCTCAGACGAAATGCTTACATCTTCCCCTTGAGCAATGGGGATGAGGCCCATAGGATTGTGGTTCCACATGCTGAGGAGGAGAGAGACAATAGGCTTTTAACTAACCACGAAGTGCAACGGTTGGGAGAGTGTCAGAAAGCACCTATGGCAGAAAGACCCCTTTACTCTCAGCCGCGCCCTCCATTGCTGTAGAGGTGGAAGGCACAAAGCACTGCCTCCATGCTTCAATGGGAGACCAGCCATAAACTGTCTTGCCTCCAGCTCTTTATGAAGCTGGGAAGGAACTCGCTTTCCACAGTGCTGTTACAGCATACGAGGAAACTCTCATACAGAGGCAGCTCCAACGCCATTTCTTCCCTGTGCTTAACTGGCCGCTTAGGACTTCCGCTTCTGCCACTGTTCCACCTTGCCAACCCGGCTCAGACGAAATGCCTACATCTTCCCCTTAAGCAACGGGGGCGAAGCCCACATGATTGTGCTGCCACATGCTTAGGAGGAGAAGACAATAGGCTTTTTACAAACCGTCATTGTGCACTGGGTCAGAGAGTGTCAGAATGCACCTATGTCAGAAAGGGCCCTTTGCTCTCAGCCGTGCCCTCCATTGCTCTAGAGGTGGAAGGCACAAGGCACTGCCTCCATCCTTCAATTGGAGACAAGCCATAAACTGTCTTGCCTGCATCTCTTTAGGAAGCTGACAAACAACTTGCTTTCCACAGTCCTGTTACAGCAGACCGGGGAACTTCTCATACAAAGGCATCTCAAATGGCATTTCTTCCCAGCCCTTAACACGCAGCTTTAGGACTCCTGCTTCTGCCGCAATTCCACCTGGCCAACCCGGCTCAGACGAAATTCCTACATCTTCCCCTGAAGCAACTGGTCTGATTGCCAAATGATTGAGCGTCCACGTGCTTAGGAGGCGATAGACTGCACGCCTTTTTCCAACCACCATTCTGCAGTGCTGGAGAGAGTGTCAGAAAGCAGCTATGTCAGAAAGACCCCTTTGCTCTCAGCCGTGCCCTTCATTGCTCTAGACGTGGAATGCACAATGCACTGGCTCCCCCCCTCAAGGGGCGACAAGCCACAGACCATATTCCTTCCATCTCTTTAGGAAGCTGAGCTAGAACTCGCTTTCAACAGTGCTCTTTCTGTGTCCTGGCAACATCTCATACAAAGTCAGCTGATATGCCATTTCTTTTCAGCGCTTAACTCGCAGATTTGGAACTTCTGCTCCTGCCACATTTCCACCTTGCCAACCCGGCTCAGACGAAATGCCTACATCTTCCCCTTCAGCAACGGGGACGAGGCCCAGATGACTGTGCTTCCGCATGCTTAGCAGGAGCAGACAATAGGCTTTTTACAAACCGCCATTGTGCACTGGGTCAGAGAGTGTCAGAATGCACCTATGTCAGAAAGGGCCCTTTACTCTCTGCCGTGCCCTCCATTGCTCTAGAGGTGGAAGGCACAAAGCACTGCCTCCATCCTTCAATTTGAGACAAGCCAGCAACTGTCCTGCTTCCAGCTCTTTAGGAAGCTGGGAAAGCACTCGCATTCCAAAGTGCTCTTACAGGGTCCTGGGAACATCTCATACAAAGGCAGCTGAACACCGTGTCCTTTCAGCCCTTAACTCACCAATCTGCAACATCTGCTTCTGCCGCATTTCCACCTTGCCAACCCGGCTCAGACGAAATGCCTACATCTTCCCCTGAAGCAACTGGGCTGAGTCCCAAATGATTGAGCGTCCATGTGCTTAGGAGGCGAAGGACTGCACGCCTTTTTCCAACCACCATTGTGCACTGCTGGAGAGAGTGTCGGAAAGCAGCTATGTCAGAAAGACCCCTTTGCTCTCAGCAATGCCCTCCATTGCTCTCGAGGTGGAAGGCACAAGGCACTGGTTCTGGATCCACCCCTCAATGGGAGACAAACCACATCTTGGCCTGCTTCCAGTTCTTTAGGAATTGGAGAAAAATCTCCCTTTCCACAGTGCCCTTACAGCGTCCTGGGAACATCTCATACAAAGGAGGCTGAACGCCGTTTCTCTTCAGCACTTCACTCGCCAGTCTGGGACATCTGCATCCTGCACGTTTCCACCTTGCCAACCCGGCTCAGATGAAATGCCTACATCTTCCCCTTGAGCAATGGGGATGAGGCCCATAGGATTGTGGTTCCACATGCTGAGGAGGAGAGAGACAATAGGCTTTTAACTAACCACGAAGTGCAATGGTTGGGAGAGTGTCAGAAAGCACCAATATCAGAAAGACCCCTTTACTCTGAGCCGCGCCCTCCATTGCTGTAGAGGTGGAAGGCACAAAGCACTGCCTCCCTCCTTCAACGGGAGACAAGCCATAAACTGTCTTGCCTCCAGCACTTTAGGAAGATGGGAAAGAACTCGCTTTCCACAGTGCTCTTACAGCATACGAGGAAACTCTCATGCAGAGGCAGCTCAAACGCCATTTCTTCCCTGTGCTTAATTAGCCGCTTTAGGACTTCCGCTTCTGCCACCGTTCCACCTTGCCAACCCGGCTCAGACGAAATGTCTACATCTTCCCCTTCAGCAACGCGGAAGAGGGCCAGATGGCTGTGCTTCCGCATGCTTAGCAGGAGCAGAAAATAGGCTTTTTACAAACCGCCATTGTGCACTGGGTCAGAGAGTGTCCGAATGCACCTATGTCAGAAAGGGCCCTTTGCTCTCAGCCGTGCCCTCCATTGCTGTAGAGGTGGAAGGCACAAAGCACTGCCTCCATCCTTCAATTGGAGACAAGCCAGCAACTGGCCTGCTTCCAGCTCTTTAGGAAGCTGGGAAAGCACTCGCATTCCACAGTGCTCTTACAGCGTCCTGGGAACGTGTCATAAAAAGGCAGCTGAACACCGTGTCTTTTCAGCCCTTAACTCACCAATCTGCAACATCTGCTTATGCCGCATTTCCACCTTGCGAACCCGGCTCAGGCGAAATGCCTACATCTTCCCCTGAAGCGCCTGTGCTGATTCCCAAATGATTGAGCATCCACATGCTTAGGAGGCGATAAACTGCATGCCTTTTTCCAACCACCGTTTTACACTGCTTAGAGAGCGTCAGAAAGCAGCTATGTCAGAAAGGCCCCTTTGCTCTCAGCCATGCCCTCCATTGCTCTCGAGGTGGAAGCCACAAGGCACTGGTTCTGGATCCACCCCTCAATGGGAGACAAACCACATCTTGGCCTGCTTCCTGCTCTTTAGGAAGTGGAGAAGAAACTCCCTTTCCACAGTGCTCTTACAGCGTCCTGGGAACATCTCATACAAAGGAGGCTGAACGCCGTTTCTTTTCAGCACGTCACTCGCCAGTCTGGGACATCTGCATCCTGCACATTTCCACCTTGCCAACCCGGCTCAGACGAAATGCCTACAACTTCCCCTTGAGCAAACGGGATGATGCCCATAGGATTGTGGTTGCACATGCTGAGGAGGACAGAGACAATAGGCTTTTAACTAACCGCGAAGTGCAACGGTTGGGAGAGTGTCAGAAAGCACCAATGGCAGAAAGGCCCCTTTAATCTGAGCTGCGCCCTCCATTGCTGTAGAGGTGGAAGGCACAAAGCACTGCCTCCATCCTTCAATGGGAGACAAGCCATAAACTGTCTTGCCTCCAGCTCTTTAGGAAGCTGAGAAAGAACTCGCTTTCCACAGTGCTGTTACAGCATACGAGGAAACTCTCATACAGAGACAGGTCAAACGCCATTTCTTCCCAGGGCTTAACTGGCCGCTTTAGGACTTCCGCTTCTGCCACAGTTCCAAGTTGCCAACCCGGCTCAGACGAAATGCCTACATCTTCGCCTTAAGCAACGGGGGCGAAGCCCACATGATTGTGCTGCCACATGCTTAGCAGGAGCAGACAATAGGCTTATTACAAACCGCCATTGTGCACTGGGTCAGAGAGTGTCAGAATGCACCTATGTCAGAAAGGGCCCTTTGCTCTCAGCCGTGCCCTCCATTGTTCTAGAGGTGGAAGGCACAAAGCACTGCCTCCATCCTTCAATTGGAGACAAGCCAGCAACTGGCCTGCTTACAGCTCTTTGGGAAGCTGGGAAAGCACTTGCATTCCACAGTGCTCTTAGAGCGTCCTGGGAACGTCTCATACAAAGGCAGCTGAACACCGTGTCTTTTCAGCCCTTAACTCACCAATCTGCAACATCTGCTTCTGCCGCATTTCCACCTTGACAACCCGGCTCAGGTGAAATGCCTACATCTTCCCCTGAAGCGACTGTGCTGATTCCCAAATGATTGAGCATCCACATGCTTGGGAGGCGATAAACTGCATGCCTTTTTCTCAGCACCGTTTTACACTGCTTAGAGAGCGTCGGAAAGCAGCTATGTCAGAAAGGCCCCTTTGCTCTCAGCCATGCCCTCCATTGCTCTCGAGGTGGAAGGCACAAGGCCCTGGTTCTGGATCCACCCCTCAATGGGAGACAAACCACATCTTGGCCTGCTTCCTGCTCTTTAGGAAGTGGAGAAGAAACTCCCTTTCCACTGTGCTCTTACAGCGTCCTGGGAACATCTCATACAAAGGAGGCTGAACGCCGTTTCTTTTCAGCACGTCACTCGCCAGTCTGGGACATCTGCATCCTGCACGTTTCCACCTTGCCAACGCGGCTCAGACGAAATGCCTACATCTTCCCCTTGAGCAAAGGGTTTGAGGCCCATAGGATTGTGGTTCCACATGCTGAGGAGGACAGAGACAATAGGCTTTTAACTAACCACGAAGTGCAACGGTTGGGAGAGTGTCAGAAAGCACCAATGGCAGAAAAACCCCTTTACTCTCAGCCGCGCCCTCCATTGCTGTAGAGGTGGAAGGCACAAAGCACTGCCTCCATCCTTCAATGGGAGACAAGCCATAAACTGTCTTGCCTCCAGCTCTTTAGGAAGCTGAGAAAGAACTCGCTTTCCACAGTGCTGTTACAGCATACGAGGAAATGCTCATACAGAGGCAGCTCAAACGCCATTTCTTTCCAGTGCTTAATTTGCCGCTTTAGGACTTCCGCTCCTGCCACAGTTCCACCTTGCCAACCCGGCTCAGACGAAATGCCTACATCTTCGCCTTAAGCAACGGGGGCGAAGCCCACATGATTGTGCTGCCACATGCTTTGCAGGAGCAGACAATAGGCTTTTTACAAACCGCCATTGTGCACTGTGTTAAAGAGTGTCAGAATGCACCTATGTCAGAAGGGGTCCTTTGCTCTCAGCCATGCCCTCCATTGTCTAGAGTTTGAAGGCACAAAGCACTGCCTCCATCCTTCAATTGGAGACAAGCCATAAACTGTCTTGCCTCCAGTTCTTTAGGAAGCTGACAAACAACTCGCTTTCCACAGTCCTGTTACAGCAGACCGGGGAACTTCTCATACAAAGGCAGCTTAAATGACATTTCTTCCCAGCCCTTAACTCGCAGCTTTAGTACTCCTGCTTCTGCCGCAATTCCACCTTGCCAACCCGGCTCAGACGAAATGCCTACATCTTCCCCTGAAGCAACTGGGCTGAGTCCCCAATGATTGAGCGTCCACGTGCTTAGGAGGCGATAGACTGCACGCCTTTTTCCAACTACCAATGTACACTGCTGGAGAGAGTGTCGGAAAGCAGCTATGTCAGAAAGACCCCTTTGCTCTCAGCCGTGCCCTTCATTGCTCTAGACGTGGAATGCACAAGGCACTGGCTCCCCCCCTCAAGGGGCGACAAGCCACAGACCATCTTCCTTCCATCTCTTTAGGAAGCTGAGCAAGAACTCGCTTTCAACAGTGCTCTTTCTGTGTCCTCGAAACATCTCATACAAAGGCAGCTGTTATGCCATTTCTTTTCAGCGCTTAACTCGCAGATTTGGAACTTCTGCTCCTGCCACATTACCACCTATCCAACCCGGCTCAGACGAAATGTCAACATCTTCCCATTCAGCAGCGGGGACGAGGCCCTTATGACTGTGCTTCCGCATGCTTAGCAGGAGCAGACAATAGGCTTTTTCCAATCCGCCATTGTGCACTGGGTCAGAGAGTGTCAGAATGCACCTATGTCAGAAAGGGCCCTTTGCTCTCAGCCGTGCCCTCCATTGCTCTAGAGTTGGAAGGCACAAAGCACTGCCTCCATCCTTCAATTGGAGACAAGCCAGCAACTGTCCTGCTTCCAGCTCTTTAGGAAGGTGGGAAAGCACTCGCATTCCACCGTGCTCTTACAGGGTCCTGGGAACGTCTCATACAAAGGCAGTTGAACACCGTGTCTTTTACAGCCCTTCACACACCAATCTGCAACATCTGCTTCTGCCGCATTTCCACCTTGCCAACCCGGCTCAGATGAAATGCCTACATCTTCCCCTGAAGCGACTGTGCTGATTCCCAAATGATTGAGCATCCACATGCTTAGGAGGCGATAAACTGCATGCCTTTTTCCCACCACCTTTTTACACTGCTTAGAGAGCGTCAGAAAGCAGCTATGTCAGAAAGGCCCCTTTGCTCTCAACCAGGCCCTCCATTGCTCTCGAGGTATAAGGCACAAGGCACTGGTTCTGGATCCACCCCTCAATGGGAGACAAACCACATCTTGGCCTGCTTCCAGCTCTTTAGGAAGTGGAGAAGAAACTCCCTTTCCACAGTGCTCTTACAGTGTCCTGGGAACATCTCATACAAAGGAGGCTGAACGCCGTTTCTTTTCAGCACTTCACTCGCCAGTCTGGGTCTTCTGCATGCTGCACGTTTCCACCTTGCCAACCCGGCTCAGACGAAATGCCTACAACTTCCCCTTGAGCAATGGGGATGAGGCCCATAGGATTGTGGTTCCACATGCTGAGGAGGACAGAGACAATAGGCTTTTAACTAACCACTAAGTGCAACGGTTGGGAGAGTGTCAGAAAGCACCAATGGCAGAAACACCCCTTTACTCTCAGCCGCGCCCTCCATTGCTGTAGAGGTGGAAGGCACAAAGCACTGCCTCCATCCTTCAATGGGAGACCAGCCATAAACTGTCTTGCCTCCAGCTCTTTATTAAGCAGGGAAGGAACTCGCTTTCCACAGTGCTGTTACAGCATACGAGGAAAGTCTCATGCAGAGGCAGCTCAAACGCCATTTCTTCCCAGTGCTTAACTGGCCGCTTTAGGACTTCCGCTTCTGCCAGAGTTCCACCTTGCCAACCCGGCTCAGACGAAATGCATACATCTTCCCCTTAAGCAACGGGGGCGAAGCCCACATGATTGTGCTGCCACATGCTTCGAAGAAGCAGACAATTGGCTTTTTACAAACCGCCATTGTGCACTGGGTCAGAGAGTGTCAGAATGCACCTATGTCAGAAAGGGCCCTTTGCTCTCAGCCGTGCCCTCCATTGCTCTAGAGGTGGAAGGTACAAAGCACCACCTCCATCCTTCAATTGGAGACAAGCCACAAACTGTCTTGCCTCCAGCTCTTTAGGAAGCTGACAAACAACTCGCTTTCAACAGTCCTGTTACAGCAGACCGGGGAACTTCTCATACTAAGGCAGCTCAAATGGCATTTCTTCCTAGCCCTTAACTCGCAGCTTTAGGACTCCTGCTTCTGCCACAATTCCACCTTGCCAACCCGGCTCAGACGAAATGCCTACATCTTCCCCTGAAGCAACTGGGCTCAGTCCCAAATGATTGAGCATCCATGTGCTTAGGAGGCGATGGACTGCACGCCTGTTTCCAACCACCATTGTGCACTGCTGGAGAGAGTGTCGGAAAACATCTATGTCAGAAAGACCCCTTTGCTCTCAGCCGTGCCCTTCATTGCTCTAGACGTGGAATGCACAAAGCACTGGCTCCCCCCCTCAAGGGGCGACAAGCCACAGACCATCTTCCTTCCATCTCTTTAGGAAGCTGAGCCAGAACTCGCTTTCATCAGTGCTCTTTCTGTGTCCTGGCAACATCTCATACAAAGGCAGCTGATATGCCATTTCTTTTCAGCGCTTAACTCGCAGATTTGGAACTTCTGCTCCTGCCACATTTCCAGGTTGCCAACCCGGCTCAGACGACATGTCTACATCTTCCCCTTCAGCAACGGTGACGAGGCCCAGATGACTGTGCTTCCGCATGCTTAGCAGGAGCAGACAATAGGCTTTTTACAAACCGCCATTGTGCACTGGGTCAGAGAGTGTCAGAATGCACCTATGTCACAAAGGGCCCTTTGCTCTCTGTCATGCCCTCCATTGCTCTAGAGGTTGAAGGCATAAAGCACTGCCTCCATCCTTCAATTGTAGACAAGCCATAACTCTCTTGCTTCCAGCTCTTTAGGAAGCTGACAAACAACTCGCTTTCCACAGTCCTGTTACAGCATAC
Source organism: Equus caballus (assembly GCF_041296265.1). Taxonomy (NCBI): domain Eukaryota; kingdom Metazoa; phylum Chordata; class Mammalia; order Perissodactyla; family Equidae; genus Equus; species Equus caballus. Next base: position 8,832,373 of record NC_091700.1, on the reverse strand, counting down.
GAGGAAACTCTCATACAGAGACAGCTCAAATGCCATTTCTTCCCAGGGCTTAACTGGCCGCTTTAGGACTTCCGCTTCTGCCACAGTTCCAAGTTGCCAACCCGGCTCAGACGAAATGCCTACATCTTCGCCTTAAGCAACGGGGGCGAAGCCCACATGATTGTGCTGCCACATGCTTCGCAGGAGCAGACAATAGGCTTTTTACAAACCGCCATTGTGCACTGGGTCAGAGAGTGTCAGAATGCACCTATGTCAGAAAGGGCCCTTTGCTCTCAGCCGTGCCCTCCATTGCTCTAGAGGTGGAAGGCACAAAGCACTGCCTCCATCCTTCACTTGGAGACAAGCCATAAATTGTCTTGCCTCCAGCTCTTTAGGAAGCTGACAAACAACTCGCTTTCCACAGTCCTGTTACAGCAGACCGGGGAACTTCTCATACAAAGGCAGCTCAAATGGCATTTCTTCCCAGCCCTTAACTCGCAGCTTTAGGACTCCTGCTTCTGCCGCAATTCAACCTTGCCAACCCGGCTCAGACGAAATGCCTACATCTTCCCCTGAAGCAACTGGGCTGAGTCCCAAATGATTGCGCGTCCACGTGCTTAGGAGGCGATAGACTGCACGCCTTTTTCCAACCACCATTGTGCACTGCTTTAGAGAGTGTCGGAAAGCAGCTATGTCAGAAAGACCCCTTTCCTCTCAGCCGTGCCGTTCATTGCTCTAGACGTGGAATGCACAAGGCACTGGCTCCCCCCCTCAAGGGGCGACAAGCCACAGACCATCTTCCTTCCATCTCTTTAGGAAGCTGAGCAAGAACTCGCTTTCAACAGTGCTCTTTCTGTGTCCTGGCAACATCTCATACACAGGCAGCTGATATGCCATTTCTTTTCAGCGCTTAACTCGCAGATTTGGAACTTCTGCTCCGGCCGCATTTCCACCTTGCAAACCCGGCTCATACGAAATGTCTACATCTTCCCCATCAGCAACGGTGACGAGGTCCATATGACTGTGCTTCCGCATGCTTAGCAGGAGCAGACAATAGTCTTTTTACAAACCGCCATTGTGCACTGGGTCAGAGAGTGTCAGAATGCACCTATGTCACAAAGGGCCCTTTGCTCTCAGCCGTGCCCTGCATTGCTCTAGAGGTGGAAGGCACAAAGCACTGCCTCCATCCTTCAATTGGAGACAAGCCAGCAACTGGCCTGCTTCCAGCTCTTTAGGAAGCTGGGAAAGCACTCGCATTCCACAGTGCTCTTACAGCGTCCTGGAACGTCTCATACAAAGGCAGCTGAACACAGTGTCTTTTCAGCCCTTAACTCACCAATCTGCAACATCTGCTTCTGCCGCATTTCCACCTTGCCAACCCGGCTCAGGCGAAATGCCTACATCTTCCCCTGAAGCGACTGTGCTGATTCCCAAATGATTGAGCATCCACATGCTTAGGAGGCGATAAACTGCATGCCTTTTTCTAACCACCATTTTACACTGCTTAGAAAGCGTCGGAAAGCAGCTATGTCAGAAAGGCCCCTTTTCTCTCAGCCATGCCCTCCATTGCGCTCGAGGTGGAAGGCACAAGGCACTGGTTCTGGATCCACCCCTCAATGGGAGACAAACCACATCTTGGCCTGCTTCCAGCTCTTTTGGAAGTGGAGAAGAAACTCCCTTTCCACAGTGCTCTTACAGCGTCCTGGGAACATCTCATACAAAGGAGGCTGAACGCCGTTTCTTTTCAGCACTTCACTCACCAGTCTGGGACATCTGCATCCTGCACGTTTCCACCTTGCCAACCCGGCTCAGACGAAATGCCTACATCTTCCCCTTGAGCAATGGGGATGAGGCCCATAGGATTGTGGTTCCACATGCTGAGGAGGACAGAGACAATAGGCTTTTAACTAACCACGAAGTGCAACGGTTGGGAGAGTGTCAGAAAGCACCAATGGCAGAAAGACCCCTTTACTCTCAGCCACGCCCTCCATTGCTGTAGAGGTGGAAGGCACAAAGGACTGCCTCCATCCTTCAATGGGAGACAAGCCATAAACTGTCTTGCCTCCAGCTCTTTAGGAACCTGGGAAACAACTCGCTTTCCGCAGTGCTGTTACAGCATACGAGGAAACTCTCATACAGAGGCAGCTCAAACGCCATTTCTTCCCAGGGCTTAACTGGCCTCTTTAGGACTTCCGCTTCTGCCAAATTTCCACCTTGCCAACCCGGCTCAGATGAAATGTCTACATCTTCCCCTTAAGCAACGGGGGCGACGCCCACATGATTGTGTTGCCACATGCTTCGCAGGACAGACAATAGGCTTTTTACAAACCGCCATTGTGTACTGGGTCAGAGAGTGTCAGAATGCACCTATGTCAGAAAGGGCCCTTTGCTCTCAGCCGTGCCCTCCATTGCTCTAGAGGTGGAAGGCACAAAGCGCTGCCTCCATCCTTCAATTGGAGATAAGCCATAAACTGTCTTGCCTCCAGCTCTTTTTGAAGCTGACAAACAACTCTCTTTCCACAGTCCTGTTACAGCAGACCGGAAACTTATCATACAAAGGCAGCTCCAATGGCATTTCTTCCCAGCCCTTAACTCGCAGCTTAGGACTCCTGCTTCTGCCGCATTTCCACCTTGCCAACCCGGCTCAGACGAAATGCCTACATCTTCCCCTGAAGCAACTGGGCTGAGTCCCAAATGATTGAGCGTCCACGTGCTTAGGAGGCGATAGACAGCACGCCTTTTTCCAACCACCAATGTGCACTGCTGGAGAGAGTGTCGGAAAGCAGCTATGTCAGAAAGACCCCTTTGCTCTCAGCCGTGCCCTTCATTGCTCTAGACGTGGAATGCACAATGCACTGGCTCCCCCCTCAAGGGGCGACAAGCCACAGACCATCTTCCTTCCATCTCTTTAGGAAGCTGAGCAAGAACTCGCTTTCAGCAGTGCTCTTTCTGTGTCCTGGCAACATCTCATACAAAGGCAGCTGATATGCCATTTCTTTTCAGCGCTTAACTCGCAGATTTGGAACTTCTGCTCCTGCCACATTTCCACCTTGCCAACCCGGCTCAGACGAAATGTCTACATCTTCCCCTTCAGCAACAGTGACGAGGCCCACATGACTGTGCATCCGCATGCTTAACAGGAGCAGACAATAGTCTTTTTACAAACCGCCATTGTGCACTGGGTCAGAGAGTGTCCGAATGCACCTATGTCAGAAAGGGCCCTTTGCTCTCAGCTGTGCCCTCCATTGCTGTAGTGGTGGAAGGCACAAAGCACTGCCTCCATCCTTCAATTGGAGACAAGCCAGCAACTGGCCTGCTTCCAGCTCTTGAGGAAGCTGGGAAAGCACTCGCATTCCACAGTGCTCTTACAGCGTCCTGGGAACGTCTCATACAAAGGCAGCTGAACACCGTGTCTTTTCAGCCCTTAACTCACCAATCTGCAACATCTGCTTCTGCCGCATTTCCACCTTGCCAACCCGGCTCAGACGAAATGCCTACATCTTCCCCTGAAGCGACTGTGCTGATTCCCAAATGATTGAGCATCCACATGCTTAGGAGGCGATAAACTGCATGCCATTTTCCAACCACCATTTGACACTGCTTAGAGAGCGTCGGAAAGCAGCTATGTCAGAAAGGCCCCTTTGCTCTCAGCCATGCCCTCCATTGCTCTCGAGGTGGAAGGCACAAGGCACTGGGTCTAGATCCACCCCTCAATGGGAGACAAACCACATCTTGGCCTTCTTCCTGCTCTTTAGGAAGTGGAGAAGAAACTCCCTTTCCACAGTGCTCTTACAGCGTCCTGGGAACATGTCATACAAAGGTGGCTGAACGCCGTTTCTCTTCAGCATGTCACTCGCCAGTCTGGGACATCTGCATCCTGCACGTTTCCACCTTGCCAACGCGGCTCAGACGAAATGCCTACATCTTCCCCTTGAGCAATGGGGATGAGGCCCATAGGATTGTGGTTCCACATGCTGAGGAGGACAGAGGCAATAGGCTTTTAACTAACCACGAAGTGCAACGGTTGGGAGAGTGTCAGAAAGCACCAATGGCAGAAAGACCCCTTTACTCTCAGCCGCGCCCTCCATTGCTGTAGAGGTGGAAGGCACAAAGCACTGCCTCCATCCTTCAATGGGAGACAAGCCATAAACTGTCTTGCCTCCAGCTCTTTATGAAGCTGAGAAGGAACTCGCTTTCCACAGTGCTGTTACAGCATACGAGGAAACTCTCATACAGAGGCAGCTCTAACGCCATTTCTTCCCAGTGCTTAACTGGCCGCTTTAGGACTTCCGCTTCTGCCACAGTTCCACCTTGCCAACCCGGCTCAGACGAAATGCCTACATCTTCCCCTTAAGCAACGGGGGCGAAGCCCACATGATTGTGCTGATACATGCTTCGCAGGAGCAGACAATAGGCTTTTTACAAACCGCCATTGTGCACTGGGTCAGAGAGTGTCAGAATGCACCTATGTCAGAAAGGGCCCTTTGCTCTCAGCCGTGCCCTCCATTGCTCTAGAGGTGGAAGGCAGAAAGCACTGCCTCCATCCTTCAATTGGAGACAAGCCATAAACTGTCTTGCCTCCAGCTCTTTAGTAAGCTGACAAACAACTCTCTTTCCACAGTCCTGTTACAGCAGACCGGGGAACTTCTCATACAAAGGCAGCTCAAATGGCATTTCTTCCCAGCCCTTAACTCGCAGCTTTAGGACTCCTGCTTCTGCCGCAATTCAACCTTGCCAACCCGGCTCAGACGAAATGCCCACATCTTCCCCTGAAGTAACTGGGCTGAGTCCCAAATGATTGAGCGTCCACGTGCTTAGGTGGCGATAGAATGCACGCCTTTTTCCAACCACCATTGTGCACTGCTGGAGAGAGTGTCGGAAAGCAGCTATGTCAGAAAGACCCCTTTGCTCTCAGCCGTGCCCTTCATTGCTCTAGACGTGGAATGCACAATGCACTGGCTCCCCCCCTCAAGGGGCGACAAGCCACAGACCATCTTCCTTCCATCTCTTTAGGAAGCTGAGCAAGAACTCGCTTTCAACAGTGCTCTTTCTGTGTCCTGGCAACATCTCATACAAAGGCAGCTGATATGCCATTTCTTTTCAGCGCTTAACTCGCAGATTTGGAACCTCTGCTCCTGCCACATTTCCACCTGGCCAACCCGGCTCAGACGAAATGTCTACATCTTCCCCTTCAGCAATGGGGACGAGGTCCATAGGACTGTGCTTCCGCATGCTTAGCAGGAGCAGACAATAGGCTTTTTACAAACCGCCATTGTGCACTGGGTCAGAGAGTGTCAGAATGCACCTATGTCAGAAAGGGCCCTTTGCTCTCAGCCGTGCCCTCCATTGCTCTAGAGGTGGAAGGCACAAAGCACTGCCTCCATCCTTCAATTGGAGACAAGCCAGCAACTGGCCTGCTTCCAGCTCTTTAGGAAGCTGGGAAAGCACTCGCATTCCACAGTGCTCTTACAGCGTCCTGGGAACGTCTCATACAAAGGCAGCTGAACACCGTGTCTTTTCAGCCCTTAACTCACCAATCACCAACATCTGCTTCTGCCGCATTTCCACCTTGCCAACCCGGCTCAGGCGAAATGCCTACATCTTCCCCTGAAGCGACTGTGCTGTTTCCCAAATGATTGAGCATCCACATGCTTAGGAGGCGATAAACTGCATGCCTTTTTCCAACCACCATTTTACACTGCTTAGAGAGCGTCGGAAAGCAGCTATGTCAGAAAGGCCCCTTTTCTCTCAGCCATGCCCTCCATTGCTCTCGAGGTGGAAGTCACAAGGCATTGGTTCTGCATCCACCCCTCAATGGGAGACAAACCACATCTTGTCCTGCTTCCAGCTCTTTTGGAAGTGGAGAAGAAACTCCCTTTCCACAGTGCTCTTACAGCGTCCTGGGAACATCTCATAGAAAGGAGGCTGAACGCCGTTTCTTTTCAGCACTTCACTCGCCAGTCTGGGACATCTGCATCCTGCACGTTTCCACCTTGCCAACCAGGCTCAGACGAAATGCCTACATCTTCCCCTTGAGCAATGGGGATGAGGCCCATAGGATTGTGGTTCCACATGCTGAGGAGGACAGAGACAATAGGCTTTTAACTAACCACGAAGTGCAACGGTTGGGAGAGTGTCAGAAAGCACCAATGGCAGAAAGACCCCTTTACTCTCAGCCGCGCCCTCCATTGCTGTAGAGGTGGAAGGCACAAAGGACTGCCTCCATCCTTCAATGGGAGACAAGCCATAAACTGTCTTGCCTCCAGCTCTTTAGGAAGCTGGGAAACAACTCGCTTTCCGCAGTGCTGTTACAGCCTACGAGGAAACTCTCATACACAGGCAGCTCAAACGCCATTTCTTCCCAGGGCTTAACTGGCCTCTTTAGGACTTCCGCTTCTGCCAAATTTCCACCATGCCAACCCGGCTCAGAGGAAATGTCTACATCTTCCCCTTAAGCAACGGGGGCGAAGCCCACATGATTGTGCTGCCACATGCTTCGCAGGACAGACAATAGGCTTTTTACAAACCGCCATTGTGCACTGGGTCAGAGAGTGTCAGAATGCACCTATGTCAGAAAGGGCCCTTTGCTCTCAGCCGTGCCCTCCATTGCTCTAGAGGTGGAAGGCACAAAGCACTGCCCCCATCCTTCAATAGGAGACAAGCCATAAACTGTCTTGCCTCCAGCTCTTTTTAAAGCTGACAAACAACTCTCTTTCCACAGTCCTGTTACAGCAGACCGGGGAACTTATCATACAAAGGCAGCTCCAATGGCATTTCTTCCCAGCCCTTAACTGGCAGCTTAGGACTGCTGCTTCTGCCGCATTTCCACCTTGCCAACCCGGCTCAGACGAAATGCCTACATCTTCCCCTGAAGCAACTGGGCTGAGTCCCAAATGATTGAGCGTCCACGTGCTTAGGAGGCGATAGACTGCACGCCTTTTTCCAACCACCATTGTGCACTGCTGGAGAGAGTGTCGGAAAGCAGCTATGTCAGAAAGACCCCTTTGCTCTCAGCCGTGCCCTTCATTGCTCTAGACGTGCAATGCGCAAGGCACTGGATCCCCCCCTCAAGGGGCGACAAGCCACAGACCATCTTCCTTCCATCTCTTTAGGAAGCTGAGCAAGAACTCGCTTTCAACAGTGCTCTTTCTGTGTCCTGGCAACATCTCATACAAAGGCAGCTGATATGCCATTTCTTTTCAGCGCTTAACTCGCAGATTTGGATCTTCTGCTCCTGCCACATTTCCAGGTTGCCAACCCGGCTCAGACATAATGTCTACATCTTCCCCTTCAGCAACGGGGACGTGGCAAAGATGATTGTGCTTCCGCATGCTTAGCAGGAGCAGACAATAGGCTTTTTAAAAACTGCCATTGTGCACTGGGTCAGAGAGTGTCAGAATGCACCTATGTCAGAAAGGGCCCTTTGCTCTCAGCCGTGTTCTCCATTGCTGTAGAGGTGGAGGGCACAAAGCACTGCCTCCATCCTTCAATTGGAGACAAGCCAGCAACTGTCCTGCTTCCAGCTCTTTAGGAAGCTGGGAAAGCACTCGCATTCCACAGTGCTCTTACAGCGTCCTGGGAACGTCTCATACAAAGGCAGCTGAACACCGTGTCTTTTAAGCCCTTAACTCACCAATCTGCAACATCTGCTTCTGCCGCATTTCCACCTTGCCAACCCGGCTCAGTCGAAATGCCTACATCTTCCCCTGAAGCGACTATGCTGATTCCCAAATGATTGAGCATCCACATGCTTAGGAGGCGATAAACTGCATGCCTTTTTCCAACCACCATTTTACACTGCTTAGAGAGCGTCGGAAAGCAGCTATGTCAGAAAGGCCCCTTTGCTCTCAGCCATGCCCTCCATTGCTCTCGAGAGGGAGGCACAAGGCACTGGTTCTGGATCCACCCCTCAATGGGAGACAAACCACATCTTTGCCTGCTTCCAGCTCTTTAGGAAGTGGAGAAAAAACTCCCTTTCCACAGTGCTCTTACAGCGTCCTGGGAACATCTCATACAAAGGAGGCTGAACGCCGTTTCTTTTCAGCACTTCACTCGCCAGTCTGGGACATCTGCATCCTGCACGTTTCCACCTTGCCAACCCGTATCAGACGAAATGCCTATGTCTTCCCCTTGAGCAATGGGGATGAGGCCCATAGGATTGTGGTTCCACATGCTGAGGAGGAGAGAGACAATAGGCTTTTAACTAACCACGAAGTGCAACGGTTGGGAGAGTGTCAGAAAGCACCAATGGCAGAAAGGCCCCTTTACTATCAGCCGCGCCCTCCATTGCTGTAGAGGCGGAAGGCACAAAGCACTGCCTCCATAATTCAATGGGAGACAAGCCATAAACTGTCTTGCCTCCAGCTCTTTAGGAAGCTGGGAAAGAACTCGCTTTCCACAGTGCCATTACAGCATACGAGGAAACTCTCATACAGAGGCAGCTCAAACGCCATTTCTTCCCAGTGCTTAACTGGCCTCTTTAGGACTTCCGCTTCTGCCACAGTTCCACCTTGCCAACCCGGCTCAGACGAAATGCCTACATCTTCCCCTTAAGCAACGGCGGTGAAGCCCACATGATTGTGCTGCCACATGCTTTCCCGGAGTAGACAATAGGCTTTTTACAAACCGCCATTGTGCACTGGGTCAGAGAGTGTCAGAATGCACCTATGTCAGAAAGGGCCCTTTGCTCTCAGCCGTGCCCTCCATTGCTTTAGAGGTGGAAGGCACAAGGCACTGCCTCCATCCTTCAATTGGAGACAAGCCATAAACTGTCTTTCCTCCAGCTCTTTAGGAAGCTGACAAACAACTCGCTTTCCACAGTCCTGTTACAGCAGACCGGGGAACTTCTCATACAAAGGCAGCTCAAATGCCATTTCTTCCCAGCCCTTAACTCGCAGCTGTAGGACTCGTTCTTCTGCCGCAATTCCACCTTGCCAACCAGACTCAGACGAAATGCCTACATCTTCCCCTGAAGCAACTGGGCTGAGTCCCAAATGATTGAGCGTACACGTGCTTAGGAGGCGATAGACTGCACGCCATTTTCCAACCACCATTGTGCACTGCTGGAGAGAGTGTCGGAAAGCAGATATGTCAGAAAGACCCCTTTGCTCTCAGCCGTGCCCTTCATTGCTCTAGACGTGGAATGCACAATGCACTGGCTCCCCCCTCAAGGGGCGACAAGCCACAGACCATCTTCCTTCCATCTCTTTAGAAAGCTGAGCAAGAACTCGCTTTCAACAGTGCTCTTTCTGTGTCCTGGCAACATCGCATACAAAGGCAGCTGATATGCCATTTCTTTTCAGCGCTTAACTCGCAGATTTGGAACTTCTGCTCCTGCCACATTTCCACCTGGCCAATCCGGCTCAGACGAAATGTCTACATCTTCCCCTTCAGCAACGGGGACGAGGCCCACATGACTGTGCTTCCGCATGCTTAGCAGGAGCAGACAATAGGCTTTTTACAAACCGCCATTGTGCACTGGGTCAGAGAGTGTCAGAATGCACCTATCTCAGAAAGGGCCCTTTGCTCTCAGCCGTGCCCTCCATTGCTCTAGAGGTGGAAGGCACAAAGCACTGCCTCCCTCCTTCAATTGGAGACAAGCCAGCAACTGGCCTGCTTCCAGCTCTTTAGGAAGCTGGGAAAGCACTCGCCTTCCACAGTGCTCTTACAGCGTCCTGGGAACGTCTCATACAAAGGCAGCTGAACACCGTGTCTTTTCAGCCCTTAACTCACCAATCACCAACATCTGCTTCTGCCGCATTTCCACCTTGCCTACCCGGCTCAGAAGAAATGCCTACATCTTCCCCTGAAGCGACTGTGCTGATTCCCAAATGATTGAGCATCCACATGCTTAGGAGGCGATAAACTGCATGCCTTTTTCCAACCACCATTTTACACTGCTTAGAGAGCGTCGGAAAGCAGCTATGTCAGAAAGGCCCCTTTGCTCTCAACCAGGCCCTCCATTGCTCTCGAGGTGGAAGGCACAAGACACTGGTTCTGGATCCACCCCTCAATGGGAGACAAACCACATCTTATCCTGCTTCCAGCTCTTTAGGAATTGGAGAAAATTCTCCCTTTCCACAGTGCTCTTACAGAGTCCTGGGAACATGTCATACAAAGGAGGCTGAACGCCGTTTCTTTTCAGCACTTCACTCGCCAGCCTGGGACTTCTGCATCCTGCACGTTTCCACCATGCCAACCCGGCTCAGACGAAATGCCTACATCTTCCCCTTGAGCAATGGGGATGAGGCCCATAGGATTGTGGTTCCACATGCTGAGGAGGAGAGAGGCAATAGGCTTTTAACTAACCACGAAGTGCAACGGTTGGGAGAGTGTCAGAAAGCACCAATGGCAGAAAGGCCCCTTTACTATCAGCCGCGCCCTCCATTGCTGTAGAGGCGGAAGGCACAAAGCACTGCCTCCATAATTCAATGGGAGACAAGCCATAAACTGTCTTGCCTCCAGCTCTTTAGGAAGCTGGGAAAGAACTCGGTTTCCACAGTGCTGTTACAGCATACGAGGAAACTCTCATACAGAGGCAGCTCAAACTCCATTTCTTCCCAGTGCTTAACTGGCCTCTTTAGGACTTCCGCTTCTGCCACAGTTCCACCTTGCCAACCCGGCTCAGACGAAATGCCTACATCTTCCCCTTAAGCAACGGGGGTGAAGTCCACATGATTCTGCTTCCACATGCTTTCCAGGAGTAGACAATAGGCTTTTTACAAACCGCCATTGTGCACTGGGTCAAAGAGTGTCAGAATGCACCTATGTCAGAAGGGGTCCTTTGCTCTCAGCCGTGCCCTCCATTGCTCTAGAGGTGGAAGGCACAAAGCACTGCCTCCATCCTCCAATTGGAGACAAGCCATAAACTGTCTTGCCTCCAGCTCTTTAGGAAGCTGACAAACAACTCGCTTTCCACAGTCCTGTTACAGCAGACCGGTTAAATTCTCAAACAAAGGCTGCTCAAATAGCATTTCTTCCCAGCCATTAACTCGCAGCTTAGGACTCCTGCTTCTGCCGCAATTCCACCTTGCCAACCCGGCTCAGACGAAATGCCTACATCTTCCCCTGAAGCAACTGGGCTGAGTCCCAAATGATTGAGCGTCCACGTGCTTAGGAGGCGATAGACTGCACGCCTTTTTCCAACCACCATTGTGCACTGCTGGAGAGAGTGTCGGAAAGCAGTTATGTCAGAAAGACCCCTTTGCTCTCAGCCCTGCCCTTCATTGCTCTTGGCGTGGAATGCACAAGGCACTGGCTCCCCCCCTCAGGGGGCGACAAGCCACAGACCATCTTCCATCCATCTCTTTAGGAAGCTGAGCAAGAACTCGCTTTCAACAGTGCTCTTTCTGTGTCCTGGCAACATCTCATACAAAGGCAGCTGATATGCCATTTCTTTTCAGCGCTTAACTCGCAGATTTGGAACTTCTGCTCCTGCCACATTTCCACCTTGTCAACCCGGCTCAGACGAAATGTCTACATCTTCCCCTTCAGCAACGGGGACGAGGCCCAGATGACTGTGCTTCTGCATGCTTAGCAGGAGCAGACAATAGGCCTTTGACAAACCGCCCTTGTGCACTGCGTCAGAGAGTGTGAGAATGCACCTATGTCAGAAAGGGCCCTTTGCTCTCAGCCATGCCCTCCATTGCTCTAGCGGTGGAAGGGACAAAGCACTGCCTACATTCTTCAATTGGAGACAAGCCAGCAACTGGCCTGCTTCCAGCTCTTGGGGAAGCTGGGAAAGCACTCGCATTCCACAGTGCTCTTACAGTGCCCTGGGAACGTCTCATACAAAGGCAGCTGAACACCGTGTCTTTTCATCCCTTAACTCACCAATCTGCAACATCTGCTTCTGCCGCATTTCCACCTTGCCAACCCGGCTCAGACGAAATGCCTACATCTTCCCCTTGAGCAATGGGGATGAGGCCCATAGGATTGGGGTTCCACATGCTGAGGAGGAGAGAGACAATAGGCTTTTAACTAACCACGAAGTGCAATGGTTGGGAGAGTGTCAGAAAGCACCAAGGGCAGAAAAACCGCTTTACTCTCAGCCGCGCCCTAAATTGCTATAGAGGTGGAAGGGACAAAGCACTGCCTCCATCCTTCAATGGGAGACAAGCCATAAACTGTCTTGCCTCCAGCTCTTTAGGAAGCTGACAAACAACTCGCTTTCCACAGTCCTGTTACAGCAGACCGTTGAACTTCTCATACAAAGGCAGCTCAAATGGCATTTCTTCCCAGCCCTTAACTCGCAGCTTAGGACTCCTGCTTCTGCCGCAATTCCACCATGCCAACCCGGCTCAGACGAAATGCCTACATCTTCCCCTGAAGCAACTGGGCTGAGTCCCAAATGATTGAGCGTCCATGTGCTTAGGAGGCGATAGACTGCACGCCTTTTTCCAACCACCATTTTGCACTGCTTTAGAGAGTGTCGGAAAGCAGCTATTTCAGAAAGACCCCTTGGTCTCAGCCGTGCCCTTCATTGCTCTAGACGTGGAATGCACAATGCACTGGCACCCCACCTCAAGGGGCGACAAGCCACAGACCATCTTCCTTCCATCTCTTTAGGAAGCTGAGCAAGAACTCGCTTTCAACAGTGCTCTTTCTGTGTCCTGGCAACATCTCATACACAGGCAGCTGATATGCCATTTCTTTTCAGCGCTTAACTCGCAGATTTGGAACTTCTGCTCCTGCCACATTTCCACCTTGCCAACCCGGCTCAGACGAAATGTCTACATCTTCCCCTTCAGCAACGGGGACGAGGCCCAGATGACTGTGCTTCCACATGCTTAGCAGGAGCAGACAATAGGCTTTTTACAAACCGCCATTGTGCACTGGGTCAGAGAGTGTCAGAACGCACCTATGTCAGAAAGGGCCCTTTGCTCTCAGCCGTGCCCTCCATTGCTCTAGAGGTGGAAGGCACAAAGCACTGCCTCCATCCTTCAATTGGAGACAAGCCAGCAACTGTCCTGCTTCCAGCTCTTTAGGAAGCTGGGAAAGCACTCGCATTCCACAGTGCTCTTACAGCGTCCTGGGAACGTCTCATACAAAGGCAGCTGAACACCGTGTCTTTTACAGCCGTTCACTCACCAATCTGCAACATCTGCTTCTGCCGCATTTCCACCTTGCCAACCCGGCTCAGATGAAATGCCTACATCTTCCCCTGAAGCGACTGTGCTGATTCCCAAATGATTGAGCATCCACATGCTTAGGAGGCGATAAACTGCATGCCTTTTTCCAACCACCATTTTACACTGCTTAGAGAGCGTCTGAAAGCAGCTATGTCAGAAAGGCCCCTTTGCTCTCAGCCATGCCCTCCATTGCTCTCGAGAGGGAGGCACAAGGCACTGGTTCTGGATCCACCCCTCAATGGGAGACAAACCACATCTTTGCCTGCTTCCAGCTCTTTAGGAAGTGGAGAAAAAACTCCCTTTCCACAGTGCTCTTACAGCGTCCTGGGAACATCTCATACAAAGGAGGCTGAACGCCGTTTCTTTTCAGCACTTCACTCGCCAGTCTGGGACATCTGCATCCTGCACGTTTCCACCTTGCCAACCCGTATCAGACGAAATGCCTACGTCTTCCCCTTGAGCAATGGGGATGAGGCCCATAGGATTCTGGTTCCACATGCTGAGGAGGAGAGAGACAATAGGCTTTTAACTAACCACGAAGTGCAACGGTTGGGAGAGTGTCAGAAAGCACCAATGGCAGAAAGGCCCCTTTACTATCAGCCACGCCCTCCATTGCTGTAGAGGCGGAAGGCACAAAGCACTGCCTCCATAATTCAATGGGAGACAAGCCATAAACTGTCTTGCCTCCAGCTCTTTAGGAAGCTGGGAAAGAACTCGGTTTCCACAGTGCTGTTACAGCATACGAGGAAACTCTCATACAGAGGCAGCTCAAACGCCATTTCTTCCCAGTGCTTAACTGGCCTCTTTAGGACTTCCGCTTCTGCCACAGTTCCACCTTGCCAACCCGGCTCAGACGAAATGCCTACATCTTCTCCTTAAGCAACGGGGGTGAAGTCCACATGATTCTGCTTCCGCATGCTTTCCAGGAGTAGACAATAGGCTTTTTACAAACCGCCATTGTGCACTGGGTCAAAGAGTGTCAGAATGCACCTATGTCAGAAGGGGTCCTTTGCTCTCAGCCATGCCCTCCATTGCTCTAGAGGTGGAAGGCACAAAGCACTGCCTCCATCCTCCAATTGGAGACAAGCCATAAACTGTCTTGCCTCCAGCTCTTTAGGAAGCTGACAAACAACTCGCTTTCCACAGTCCTGTTACAGCAGACCGTTGAACTTCTCATACAAAGGCAGCTCAAATGGCATTTCTTCCCAGCCCTTAACTCGCAGCTTAGGACTCCTGCTTCTGCCGCAATTCCACCTTGCCAACCCGGCTCAGACGAAATGCCTACATCTTCCCCTGAAGCAACTGGGCTGAGTCCCAAATGATTGAGCGTCCATGTGCTTAGGAGGCGATAGACTGCACGCCTTTTTCCAACCACCATTTTGCACTGCTTTAGAGAGTGTCGGAAAGCAGCTATTTCAGAAAGACCCCTTGGTCTCAGCCGTGCCCTTCATTGCTCTAGACGTGGAATGCACAATGCACTGGCACCCCCCCTCAAGGGGCGACAAGCCACAGACCATCTTCCATCCATCTCTTTAGGAAGCTGAGCAAGAACTCGCTTTCAACAGTGCTCTTTCTGTGTCCTGGCAACATCTCATACAAAGGCAGCTGATATGCCATTTCTTTTCAGCGCTTAACTCGCAGATTTGGAACTTCTGCTCCTGCCACATTTCCACCTTGTCAACCCGGCTCAGACGAAATGTCTACATCTTCCCCTTCAGCAACGGGGACAAGGCCCAGATGACTGTGCTTCCACATGCTTAGCAGGAGCAGACAATAGGCTTTTGACAAACCGCCCTTGTGGACTGCGTCAGAGAGTGTGAGAATGCACCTATGTCAGAAAGGGCCCTTTGCTCTCAGCCGTGCCCTCCATTGCTCTAGAGGTGGAAGGCACAAATCACTGCATCCATCCTTCAATGGGAGAAAAGCCATAAACTGTCTTGTCTCCAGCTCTTTAGGAAGCTGACAAAAAACTCGCTTTCCACAGTCCTGTTACAGCAGACTGGGGAACTTCTCATACAAAGGCAGCTCAAATGGCATTTCTTCCCAGCCCTTAACTCACAGCTTAGGACTCCTGATTCTGCAGCAATTCCACCTTGCCAACCCGGCTCAGATGAAATGACTACATCTTCCCCTGAAGCAACTGGGCTGAGTCCCAAATGATTGAGCGTCCACGTGCTTAGGAGGCGATAGACTGCACGCCTTTTCCCAACCACCAATCTGCACTGCTGGAGAGAGTGTCGGAAAGCAGCTATGTCAGAAAGACCCCTTTGCTCTCAGCCGTGCCCTTCATTGCTCTAGACGTGGAATGCACAATGCACTGGCTCGCCCCCTCAAGGGTGACAAGCCACAGACCACCTTCCTTCCATCTCTTTAGGAAGCTGAGCAAGAACTCGCTTTCAACAGTGCTCTTTCTGTGTCCTGGCAACATCTCATACAAAGGCAGCTGATATGCCATTTCTTTTCAGCGCTTAACTCGCAGATTTGGAACTTCTGCTCCTGCCACATTTCCAGCTTGCCAACCCGGCTCAGACGAAATGTCTACATCTTCCCCTTCAGCAACGGGGACGAGGCCCAGATGACTGTGCTTCTGCATGCTTAGCAGGAGCAGACAATCGATTTTTACAAACCGCCATTGTGCACTGGGTCAGAGAGTGTCAGAATGCACCTATGTCAGAAAGGGCCCTTTGCTCTCAGCCGTGCCCTCCATTGCTCTAGAGGTGGAAGGCACAAAGCACTGCCTCCATCCTTCAATTGGAGACAAGCCAGCAACTGGCCTGCCTCCAGCTCTTTAGGAAGCTGGGAAAGCACTCGCCTTCCACAGTGTTCTTGCAGGGTCCTGGGAACGTCTCATACAAAGGCAGGTGAACACCGTGTCTTTTCAGCCCTTAACTCACCAATCTGCAACATCTGCTTCTGCCGCATTTCCACCTTGCCAACCCGGCTCAGAAGAAATGCCTACATCTTCCCCTGAAGCGACTGTGCTGATTCCCTAATGATTGAGCATCCACATGCTTAGGAGGCGATAAACTGCATGCCTTTTTCCAACCACCATTTTACACTGCTTAGATAGCGTCGGAAAGCAGCTATGTCAGAAAGGCCCCTTTGCTCTCAGCCATGCCCTCCAATGCTCTCGAGGTGGAAGGCACAAGGCACTGGTTCTGGATCCACCCCTCAATGGGAGACAGACCACATCTTGGCCTGCTTCCAGCTCTTTAGGAAGTGGAGGAAAAACTCCCTTTCCACAGTGCTCTTACAGCGTCCGGGGAACATGTCATACAAAGGAGGCCGAACGCCGTTTCTTTTCAGCACTTCACTCGCCAGCCTGGGACATCTGCATCCTGCACGTTTCCACCTTGCCAACCCGGCTCAGATGAAATGCCTACATCTTCCCCTTGAGCAATGGGGATGAGGCCCATAGGATTGTGGTTCCAAATGCTGAGGAGGAGAGACACAATAGGCTTTTAACTAAGAACGAAGTGCAACGGTTGGGAGAGTGTCAGAAAGCACCAATGGCAGAAACACACCTTTACTCTCAGCCGCGCCCTCCATTGCTGTAGAGGTGGAAGGCACAAAGCACTGCCTCCATCCTTCAATGGGAGACACGCCATAAACTGTCTTGCCTCCAGCTCTTTAGGAAGCAGGGAAAGAACTCGCTTTCCACAGTGCTGTTACAGCATACGAGGAAACTCTCATACAGAGGCAGCTCAAACGTCATTTCTACCCAGTGCTTAACTGGCCGCTTTAGGACTTCCGCTTCTGCCACAGTTCCACTTTGCCAACCCGGCTCAGACGAAATGCCTACATCTTCCCCTTAAGCAACTGGGGCGAAGCCCACATGATTGTGCTGCCACATGCTTAGCAGGACCAGACAATAGGCTTTTTACAAACCGCCATTTTGCACTGGTTCAGAGAGTGTCAGAATGCACCTATGTCAGAAAGGGCCCTTTGCTCTCAGCCGTGCCCTCCATTGCTCTAGATGTGGAAGGCACAAAGCACTGCCTCCATCCTTCAATTGGAGACAAGCCATAAACTGTCTTGCCTCCAGCTCTTTAGGAAGCTGACAAACAACTCACTTTCCACCGTCCTGTTACAGCAGACCGGGGAACTTCTCATACAAAGGCAGCTCCAATGGCATTTCTTCCCAGCCCTTAACTCGCAGCTTTAGGACTCCTGCTTATGCTGCAATTCCACCTGGCCGACCCGGCTCAGACGAAATGCCTACATCTTCCCCTGAAGCCACTGGGCTGAGTCCCAAATGATTGAGCATCCACGTGCTTAGGAGGCGATAGACTGCACGCCTTTTTCCAACCACCATTGTGCACTGCTGGAGAGAGTGTCGGAAAGCAGCTATGTCAGAAAGACCCCTTTGCTCTCTGCCATGCCCTTCATTGCTCTAGACGTGGAATGCACAAGGCACTGGCTCCACCCCTCAAGGGGCGACAAGCCACAGACCATCTTCCTTCCATCTCTTTAGGAAGCTGAGCAAGAACTCGCTTTCAACAGTGCTCTTTCTGTGTCCTGGCAACATCTCATACAAAGGCAGCTGATATGCCATTTCTTTTCAGCGCTTAACTCGCATATTTGGAACTTCTGCTCCTGCCACATTTCCAACTTGCCAACCCGGCTCACAAGAAATGTCTACATCTTCCCCTTCAGCAACGGGGACGAGGCCCAGATGACTGTGCTTCCGCATGCTTAGCAGGAGCAGACAATAGGCTTTTTACAAACCGCCATTGTGCACTGCGTCAGAGAGTGTCAGAATGCACCTATGTCAGAAAGGGCCCTTTGCTCTCAGCCGTGCCCTCCATTGCTCTAGAAGTGGAAGGCACAAAGCACTGCCTCCATCCTTCAATTTGAGACAAGCCAGCAACTGTCCTGCTTCCAGCTCTTTAGGAAGCTGGGAAAGCACTCGCATTCCACAGAGCTCTTACAGTGCACTGGGAACGTCTCCTACAAAGGCAGCCGAACTCCATGTCTTTTCAGCCCTTAACTCACCAATCTGCAACATCTGCTTCTGCCGCATTTCCACCTTGCCAAACCGGATCAGACGAAATGCCTAAATCTTCCCCTCAAGCGACTGTGCTGATTCCCAAATGATTGAGCATCCACATGCTTAGGAGGCGATAAACTGCCTGCCTTTTTCCAACCACCATTTGACACTGCTTAGAGAGCGTCGGAAAGCAGCTATGTCAGAAAGACCCCTTTGCTCTCAGCCATGCCCTCCATTGCTCTCGAGGTGGAAGGCACAAGGCACTGGTTCTGGATCCACCCCTCAATGGGAGACAAACCACATCTTGGCCTGCTTCCAGCTCTTTAGTAAGTGGAGAAAAAACTCCCTTTCCACACTGCTCTTACAGCGTCCTGGGAACATCTCATACAAAGGAGGCTGAATGCTGTTTCTTTTCAGCATTTAACTCGCCAGTCTTGGACATCTGCATCCTGCACGTTTCCACCTTGCCAACCCGGCTCAGACGAAATGCCTACATCTTCCCCTTGAGCAATGGGGATGAGGCCCATAGGATTGTGGTTCCACATGCTGAGGAGGACAGAGACAATAGGCTTTTAACTAACCACGATGTGCAACGGTTGGGAGAGTGTCAGAAAGCACCTATGGCAGAAAGACCCCTTTACTCTCAGCCGCGCCCTCCATTGCTGTAGAGTTGGAAGGCACAGAGCACTGCCTCCATCCTTCAATAGGAGACCAGCCATAAACTGTCTTGCCTCCAGCGCTGTAGGAAGCTGGGATGGAACTCGCTTTCCAAGTGCTGTTACAGCATACGAGGAAATACTCATACAGAGGCAGCTCCAAAGCCATTTCTTCCCTGTGCTTAACTGGCCGGTTTAGGACTTCCGCTTCTGCCACAGTTCCACCTTGCCAACCAGGCTCAGACGAAATGCCTACATCTTCCCCTTAAGCAACGGGGGCGAAGCCCACATGATTGTGCTGCCACATTCTTAGCAGGAGCAGACAATAGGCTTTTTACAAACCGCCATTGTGCACTGGGTCAGAGAGTGTCAGAATGCACCTATGTCAGAAAGGGCCCTTTGCTCTCAGCCGTGTCCTTCATTGCTCTAGAGGTGGAAGGCACTAGGCACTGCCACCATCCTTCAATTGGAGACAAGCCATAAACTGTCTTGCCCGCAGCTCTTTAGGAAGCTGACAAACAACTCGCTTTCCACAGTCCTGTTACAGCAGACCAGGGAACTTCTCATACAAAGGCTGCTCAAATGGCATTTCTTCCCAGCCCTTAACTCGCAGCTTTAGGACTCCTGCTTATGCCGCAATTCCACCTGGCCAACCCGGCTCAGACGAAATGCCTACATCTTCCCCTGAAGCAACTGGGCTGTGTCCCAAATGATTGAGCTTCCACGTGCTTAGGAGGCGATAGACTGCACGCCTTTTTCCAGCCACCATTGTGCACTGCTGGAGAGAGTGTCGGAAAGCAGCTATGTCAGAAAGACCCCTTTGCTCTCAGCCATGCCCTTCATTGCTCTACACTTGGAATGCACAATGCACTGGCTCCCCCCCTCAAGGGGCGATAAGCCACAGACCAACTTCCTTCCATCTCTTTAGGAAGCTGAGCAAGAACTCGCGTTCAACAGTGCTCTTTCTGTGTCCTGGCAACATCTCATACAAAGGCAGCTGATATGCCATTTCTTTTCAGCGCTTAACTCGCAGATTTGGAACTTCTGCTCCTGCCACGTTTCCAGCTTGCCAACCCGGCTCAGACGAAATGTCTACATCTTCCCATTCAGCAACGGGGACGAGGCCCAGATGACTGTGCTTCCGCATGCTTAGCAGGAGCAGACAATAGGCTTTTTACAAACCGCCATTGTGCACTGGGTCAAGAGTGTCAGAATGCACCTATGTCAGAAAGGGCCCTTTGCTCTCAGCCGTGCCCTCCATTGCTCTAGAGGTGGAAGGCACAAAGCATGTGCCAATGACCCCGGAAGCACCTGCCGAGCACGCCGGAACCACCTGCTCGACTCGCCAGAACCACCTGCCCGTCATGCCAAAATCACCTGCCAAGTACGCCAGAACCGCTTGGCGGACACTGCGGAAACACCTGTCGGGCTGGCTGGAACCACATCTCAGACGTGCCAGAAACGTGTTCATGAGATGCTGGAACCACACCCCGAACAGACGGATACCACCTGCCAGAACCGCCTGAACCACCTGCCGAGCACGCCGGAACCACCTGCTCGACTCACCGGTACCACCTCCCTGACACGCCAAAATCACCTGCTGGGTATGCCAGAACCACTTGGTGGACACTCCGGAATCATCTGCCGGACATGCCGGAACCAGCTCTCAGACACACCAGAACCAAGTGCCGGAGACGCCGGAAGCACCTGCCGAGCATGCCGGAGCCACCTGCTCGATTCGCCAGAAACACCTGCCGGACACGCCAAAATCACCCGCCGGGTACGCCAGAAGTACCTGGCGGACACTCCGAAATCACCTGTCGCGCATGCCGGAACGACCTCTCAGACGTGCCGGGAGCACGTGCCGGACACGCCGGAATCACCTACCGGACAGACCGGAACCACCTGCCGAGCACGCCGGAGCCACCTCTTCGACTCGCTGGAACCATCTGCCGGACAGGCCAATATCAACTGCTGGCTATGCCAGAACCACCTGGGGGACAGTCCGGGATCACCTGCCAGCCATGGCGGAACCACCTCTCAGACGTACCAGAACCACCTGCCGGAGAAGCTGGAAACACGTCCTGGACAGACTGGAACCACGTGACGGCCATGCCTGAACCACCTGCCGAGCACGGCGGAACCACCTGCCGGACACGCCGAAATCACCTGCGGGCTACGCCAGAACCACTTGGACGACTCTCCGAAATGACCTGCCGGGCATGTTGGAACCACCTCTCAGACGTGCCAGAAGCACGTGGCGGACAGTCCGGAATCACCTGTTGGGCATACGCAACCACCTCTGACACGTACCAGAACCACGTGCCGTGCACGCCGGAACCACCTACCGGACAGACCGGAATCAACTTTTGGGCATGCCGGAACCACCAGTCATATGTGCCAGAAACACGTGCCGGAGACGCCGGAAGCACCTGCCGAGCACGTCGCAACCACCTGCTCAACTCGCCTGAACCACCTGCCGGACACGCCAAAATCACCTGCCCGCTACACCAGCACCACTTCGGGGACAAGCCGGAATCACGTGAGGGGCATGCCGGCACAGCCTCTCAGACTGAACCTCGTGCCGGACACCACAGAACCACCTGACGGACAGACCGGAACCACCTGCCGGACACGCCGGAACCACCGGCTCTACCCGCCGGAACGACCGCTGGACATGCAAACACACATGCCGGCTAAGCCGGAAACACTTGGCGAACACTCCGGAATCACCTGCCGGGCATGCCGGAACCACCTCTCAGATATGCCAGAACCACGTGCCAATGACCCCGGAAGCACCTGCCGAGCACGCCGGAACCACCTGCTCGACTCGCCAGAACCACCTGCCGGACACGCAAAAATCACCTGCCGGCTAGGCCACAACCAGTTGGGGAACACTTCGGAATCACCTGCCGGGCTTGCTGGAACCACCTGCCGGTCATGCCAAACTCACCTGCCAACTACGCCAGTACCACTTGGCGGACACTGTGGAAACACCTGTCGGGCCGGCCGGAACCACATCTCAGACGTGCCAGAACCATGCGCATGAGATGCTGGAACCACACCCTGAACAGACGGAAAACACCTGCCAGACCCGTGTGAACAACCTGCCGAGCACGCCGGAGCCACCTGCTCGACTCGCCGGAACCACCTACCTGACATGCCCAAATCACCAGCCGGGTATGCCAGAACCACTTGGCGGACACTCCGGAATCATCTGCCGGACATGCCGGAACCAGCTCCCAGACACACCAGAACCAAGTGCCGGAGACGCCGGAAGCACCTGCCGAGCATGCCGGAGCCACCTGCTCGACTCGCCAGAAACACCTGCCGGACACGCCAAAATCACCTGCCGGGTATGCCAGAACCACCTGGCGGACACTACGGAATCACCTGCCGCGCATGCCGGAAGCACGTGCCAGACACGCCGGAAACACCTACCGGACAGACCGGAACCACCTGCCAAGAACGCCGGAGCCACCTGTTCGACTCGCTGGAACCACCTGCCGGACAGGCCAATATCAACTGCTGGCTATGCCAGAACCACCTGGGGGACAGTCCCTGATCACCTGCCAGCCATGGCAGAACCACCTCTCAGACGTACCTGACCACCTGCCGGAGAAGCTGGAAACACGTCCTGGACAGACTGGAACCACGTGACGGCCATGCCTGAACCACCTGCCGAGCACGGCGGAACCACCTGCCGGACACGCCGAAATCACCTGCGGGCTACGCCAGAACCACTTGGACGACTCTCCGAAATGACCTGCCGGGCATGTTGGAACCACCTCTCAGACGTGCCAGAAGCACGTGGCGGACAGTCCGGAATCACCTGTTGGGCATACGCAACCACCTCTGACACGTACCAGAACCACGTGCCGTGCACGCCGGAACCACCTACCGGACAGACCGGAATCAACTTTTGGGCATGCCGGAACCACCAGTCATATGTGCCAGAAACACGTGCCAGAGACGCCGGAAGCACCTGCCGAGCACGTCGCAACCACCTGCTCAACTCGCCTGAACCACCTGCCGGACACGCCAAAATCACCTGCCCGCTACACCAGCACCACTTCGGGGATAAGCCGGAATCACGTGAGGGGCATGCCGGCACAGCCTCTCAGACTGAACCTCGTGCCGGACACCACAGAACCACCTGCCGGACAGACCGGAACCACCTGCCGGACACGCCGGAACCACCGGCTCGACCCGCCGGAACGACCGCTGGACATGCAAACTCACCTGCCGGCTACGCCGGAAACACTTGGCGAACACTCCGGAATCACCTGCCGGGCATGCCGGAACCACCTCTCAGATATGCCAGAACCACGTGCCAATGACCCCGGAAGCACCTGCCGAGCACGCCGGAACCACCTGCTCGACTCGCCAGAACCACCTGCCGGACACGCAAAAATCACCTGCCGGCTAGGCCACAACCAGTTGGGGAACACTTCGGAATCACCTGCCGGGCTTGCTGGAACCACCTGCCGGTCATGCCAAAATCACCTGCCAACTACGCCAGTACCACTTGGCGGACACTGTGGAAACACCTGTCGGGCCGGCCGGAACCACATCTCAGACGTGCCAGAACCATGTGCATGAGATGCTGGAACCACACCCCGAACAGACGGAAAACACCTGCCAGACCCGTCTGAACAAACTGCCGAGCACGCCGGAGCCACCTGCTCGACTCGCCGGAACCACCTACCTGACATGCCCAAATCACCAGCCGGGTAAGCCAGAACCACTTGGCGGACACTCCGGAATCATCTGCTGGACATGCCGGAACCAGCTCTCAGACACACCAGAACCACGTGCCGGAGACGCCGGAAGCACCTGCCGAGCATGCCGGAGCCACCTGCTCGACTCGCCAGAAACACCTGCCGCACACGCCAAAATCACCTGCCGGGTACGCCAGAACCACCTGGCGGACACTCCGAAATCACCTGTCGCGCATGCCGGAACCACCTCTCAGACGTGCCGGAAGCACGTGCCGGACACGCCGGAATCACCTACCGGACAGACCGGAACCACCTGCCGAGCACGCCGGAGCCACCTGTTCGACTCGCTGGAACCACCTGCCGGACAGGCCAATATCAACTGCTGGCTATGCCAGAACCACCTAGGGGACGGTCCGGAATCACCTGCCAGCCATGGCGGAACCACCTCTCAGACGTACCAGAACCACCTGCCGGAGAAGCTGGAAACACGTCCTGGACAGTCTGGAACCACCTGCCGGCCAAGCCTGAACCACCTGCCAAGCACAACGGAACAACCTGCCAGACACGCCAAAATCACCTGCGTGTTATGCCAGAACCACTTGGAGGACTCTCTGGGATGACCTGCCGGGCATGCCGGAACCACCTCTCAGACGTGCCAGAACCATGTGGCGGACAGTCCGGAATCACCTGTTGGGCATGCGCAACCACCTCTGAGACGTACCAGAACCACATGCCGTGCTGGCTGGAACCACCTACCGGACAGACCGGAATCACCTTTCGGGCATGCCGGAACCACCTGTCAGATGTGCCAGAAACACGTGCCGGAGACGCCGGAAGCACCTGCCAAGCACGTTGGAACCACCTGCTCAACTCGCCTGAACCACCTGCCGGACATGCCAAAATCACCTGCCGACTATGCCAGAACCACTTGGCGAACACTCCGGAATCACTTGCCGGGCATGCAGGAACCACCTCTCAGACATGCCAGAACCCCGTGCCAATGACCCCGGAAGCACCAGCCGAGCACGCCGGAACCACCTGCTCGACTCGCCAGAACCACCTGCCGATCACGCAAAAATCACCTGCCGGCTACGCCACAACGAGTTGGTGAACACTTTGGAATCACCTGCCAGGTTTGCTGGAACCACCTGCCAGTCATGCCAAAATCACCTGCCAACTACGCCAGAACCGCTTGGCGGACACTGCGGAAACACCTGTCGGGCCGGCTGGAACCACATCTCAGACGTGCCAGAAACGTGTTCATGAGATGCTGGAACCACACCCCGAACAGACGGATACCACCTGCCAGAACCGCCTGAACCACCTGCCGAGCACGCCGGAACCACCTGCTCGACTCACCCGTACCACCTCCCTGACACGCCAAAATCACCTGCTGGGTATGCCAGAACCACTTGGCGGACACTCCGGAATCATCTGCCGGACATGCCGGAACCAGCTCCCAGACACACCAGAACCAAGTGCCGGAGACGCCGGAAGCACCTGCCGAGCATGCCGGAGCCACCTGCTCGACTCGCCAGAAACACCTGCCGGACACGCCAAAATCACCTGCCGGGTATGCCAGAACAACCTGGCGGACACTACGGAATCACCTGCCGCGCATGCCGGAAGCACGTGCCAGACACGCCGGAAACACCTACCGGACAGACCGGAACCACCTGCCAAGAACACCGGAG
The DNA here is from genome assembly GCF_041296265.1 of Equus caballus. Lineage (NCBI taxonomy): Eukaryota > Metazoa > Chordata > Mammalia > Perissodactyla > Equidae > Equus > Equus caballus. The sequence continues at coordinate 8,807,203 of NC_091700.1, read as the reverse complement.
CCACCTGCTCGACTCGCTGGAACCACCTGCCGGACAGGCCAATATCAACTGCTGGCTATGCCAGAACCACCTGGGGGACAGTCCGGGATCACCTGCCAGCCATGGCAGAACCACCTCTCAGACGTACCTGAACCACCTGCCGGAGAAGCTGGAAACACGTCCTGGACAGACTGGAACCACGTGACGGCCATGCCTGAACCACCTGCCGAGCACGGCGGAACCACCTGCCAGACACACCAAAATCACCTGCGGGCTACGCCAGAACCACTTGGACGACTCTCCGAAATGACCTGCCGGGCATGTTGGAACCACCTCTCAGACGTGCCAGAAGCACGTGGCGGACAGTCCGGAATCACCTGTTGGGCATACGCAACCACCTCTGACACGTACCAGAACCACGTGCCGTGCACGCCGGAACCACCTACCGGACATACCGGAATCAACTTTTGGGCATGCTGGAACCACCAGTCAGATGTGCCAGAAACACGTGCCGGAGACGCCGGAAGCACCTGCCGAGCACGTCGCAACCACCTGCTCAACTCGCCTGAACCACCTGCCGGACACGCCAAAATCACCTGCCCGCTACACCAGCACCACTTCGGGGACAAGCCGGAATCACGTGAGGGGCATGCCGGCACAGCCTCTCAGACTGAACCTCGTGCCGGACACCACAGAACCACCTGCCGGACAGACCGGAACCACCTGCCGGACACGCCGGAACCACCGGCTCGACCCGCCGGAACGACCGCTGGACATGCAAACTCACCTGCCGGCTACGCCGGAAACACTTGGCTAACACTCCGGAATCACCTGCCGGGCATGCCGGAACCACCTGCTCGACTCGCCAGAACCACCTGCCGGACACGCAAAAATCACCTGCCGGCTAGGCCACAACCAGTTGGGGAACACTTCGGAATCACCTGCCGGGCTTGCTGGAACCACCTGCCGGTCATGCCAAAATCACCTGCCAACTACGCCAGTACCACTTGGCGGACACTGTGGAAACACCTGTCGGGCCGGCCGGAACCACATCTCAGACGTGCCAGAACCATGTGCATGAGATGCTGGAACCACACCCCGAACAGACGGAAAACACCTGCCAGACCCGTCTGAACAACCTGCCGAGCACGCCGGAGCCACCTGCTCGACTCGCCGGAACCACCTACCTGACATGCCCAAATCACCAGCCGGGTATGCCAGAACCACTTGGCGGACACTCCGGAATCATCTGCTGGACATGCCGGGACCAGCTCTCAGACACACCAGAACCACGTGCCGGAGACGCCGGAAGCACCTGCCGAGCATGCCGGAGCCACCTGCTCGACTCGCCAGAAACACCTGCCGCACACGCCAAAATCACCTGCCGGGTACGCCAGAACCACCTGGCGGACACTCCGAAATCACCTGTCGCGCATGACGGAACCACCTCTCAGACGTGCCGGAAGCACGTGCCGGACACGCTGGAATCACCTACCGGACAGACCGGAACCACCTGCCGAGCACGCCGGAGCCACCTGTTCGACTCGCTGGAACCACCTGCCGGACAGGCCAATATCAACTGCTGGCTATGCCAGAACCACCTAGGGGACGGTCCGGAATCACCTGCCAGCCATGGCGGAACCACCTCTCAGACGTACCAGAACCACCTGCCGGAGAAGCTGGAAACACGTCCTGGACAGTCTGGAACCACCTGCCGGCCAAGCCTGAACCACCTGCCAAGCACAACGGAACAACCTGCCAGACACGCCAAAATCACCTGCGTGTTATGCCAGAACCACTTGGAGGACTCTCTGGGATGACCTGCCGGGCATGCCGGAACCACCTCTCAGACGTGCCAGAACCATGTGGCGGACAGTCCGGAATCACCTGTTGGGCATGCGCAACCACCTCTGAGACGTACCAGAACCACATGCCGTGCAGGCTGGAACCACCTACCGGACAGACCGGAATCACCTTTCGGGCATGCCGGAACCACCTGTCAGATGTGCCAGAAACACGTGCCGGAGACGCCGGAAGCACCTGCCAAGCACGTTGGAACCACCTGCTCAACTCGCCTGAACCACCTGCCGGACATGCCAAAATCACCTGCCGACTATGCCAGAACCACTTGGCGAACACTCCGGAATCACTTGCCGGGCATGCAGGAACCACCTATCATACATGCCAGAACCCTGTGCCAATGACCCCGGAAGCACCAGCCGAGCACGCCGGAACCACCTGCTCGACTCGCCAGAACCACCTGCCGATCACGCAAAAAACACCTGCCGGCTACGCCACAACCAGTTGGTGAACACTTTGGAATCACCTGCCAGGCTTGCTGGAACCACCTGCCAGTCATGCCAAAATCACCTGCCAACTACGCCAGAACCGCTTGGCGGACACTGCGGAAACACCTGTCGGGCCGGCTGGAACCACATCTCAGACGTGCCAGAAACGTGTTCATGAGATGCTGGAACCACACCCCGAGCAGACGGATACCACCTGCCAGAACCGCCTGAACCACCTGCCGAGCATGCCGGAACCACCTGCTCGACTCACGGGTACCACCTCCCTGACACGCCAAAATCACCTGCTGGGTATGCCAGAACCACTTGGCGGACACTCTGGAATCATCTGCCGGACATGCCGGAACCAGCTCTCAGACACACCAGAACCAAGTGCCGGAGACACCGGAAGCACCTGCCGAGCATGCCGGAGCCACCTGCTCGACTCGCCAGAAACACCTGCCGGACACGCCAAAATCACCTGCCGGGTACGCCAGAACCACCTGGCGGACACTCCGAAATCACCTGTCGCGCATGCCGGAACCACCTCTCAGACGTGCCGGAAGCACGTGCCGGACACGCCGGAATCACTTACCGGACAGACCGGAACCACCTGCCGAGCACGCCGGAGCCACCTGTTCGACTCGCTGGAACCACCTGCCGGACAGGCCAATATCAACTGCTGGCTATTCCAGAACCACCTAGGGGACGGTCCGGAATCACCTGCCAGCCATGGCGGAACCACCTCTCAGCCGTACCAGAACCACCTGCCGGAGAAGCTGGAAACACGTCCTGGACAGTCTGGAACCACCTGCCGGCCAAGCCTGAACCACCTGCCAAGCACAACGGAACAACCTGCCAGACACGCCAAAATCACCTGCGTGTTATGCCAGAACCACTTGGAGGACTCTCTGGGATGACCTGCCGGGCATGCCGGAACCACCTCTCAGACGTGCCAGAACCATGTGGCGGACAGTCCGGAATCACCTGTTGGGCATGCGCAACCACCTCTGAGACGTACCAGAACCACATGCCGTGCAGGCTGGAACCACCTACCGGACAGACCGGAATCACCTTTCGGGCATGCCGGAACCACCTGTCAGATGTGCCAGAAACACGTGCCGGAGACGCCGGAAGCACCTGCCAAGCACGTTGGAACCACCTGCTCAACTCGCCTGAACCACCTGCCGGACATGCCAAAATCACCTGCCGACTATGCCAGAACCACTTGGCGAACACTCCGGAATCACTTGCCGGGCATGCAGGAACCACCTCTCAGACATGCCAGAACCCCGTGCCAATGACCCCGGAAGCACCAGCCGAGCACGCCGGAGCCACCTGCTCGACTCGCCGGAACCACCTACCTGACATGCCCAAATCACCAGCCGGGTATGCCAGAACCACTTGGCGGACACTCCGGAATCATCTGCCGGACATGCCGGAACCAGCTCCCAGACACACCAGAACCAAGTGCCGGAGACGCCGGAAGCACCTGCCGAGCATGCCGGAGCCACCTGCTCGACTCGCCAGAAACACCTGCCGGACACGCCAAAATCACCTGCCGGGTATGCCAGAACAACCTGGCGGACACTACGGAATCACCTGCCGCGCATGCCGGAAGCACGTGCCAGACACGCCGGAAACACCTACCGGACAGACCGGAACCACCTGCCAAGAACACCGGAGCCACCTGTTCGACTCGCTGGAACCACCTGCCGGACAGGCCAATATCAACTGCTGGCTATGCCAGAACCACCTGGGGGACAGTCCGGGATCACCTGCCAGCCATGGCAGAACCACCTCTCAGACGTACCTGAACCACCTGCCGGAGAAGCTGGAAACACGTCCTGGACAGACTGGAACCACGTGACGGCCATGCCTGAACCACCTGCCGAGCACGGCGGAACCACCTGCCAGACACACCAAAATCACCTGCGGGCTACGCCAGAACCACTTGGACGACTCTCCGAAATGACCTGCCGGGCATGTTGGAACCACCTCTCAGACGTGCCAGAAGCACGTGGCGGACAGTCCGGAATCACCTGTTGGGCATACGCAACCACCTCTGACACGTACCAGAACCACGTGCCGTGCACGCCGGAACCACCTACCGGACAGACCGGAATCAACTTTTGGGCATGCTGGAACCACCAGTCAGATGTGCCAGAAACACGTGCCGGAGACGCCGGAAGCACCTGCCGAGCACGTCGCAACCACCTGCTCAACTCGCCTGAACCACCTGCCGGACACGCCAAAATCACCTGCCCGCTACACCAGCACCACTTCGGGGACAAGCCGGAATCACGTGAGGGGCATGCCGGCACAGCCTCTAAGACTGAACCTCGTGCCGGACACCACAGAACCACCTGCCGGACAGACCGGAACCACCTGCCGGACACGCCGGAACCACCGGCTCGACCCGCCGGAACGACCGCTGGACATGCAAACTCACCTGCCGGCTACGCCGGAAACACTTGGCTAACACTCCGGAATCACCTGCCGGGCATGCCGGAACCACCTGCTCGACTCGCCAGAACCACCTGCCGGACACGCAAAAATCACCTGCCGGCTAGGCCACAACCAGTTGGGGAACACTTCGGAATCACCTGCCGGGCTTGCTGGAACCACCTGCCGGTCATGCCAAAATCACCTGCCAACTACGCCAGTACCACTTGGCGGACACTGTGGAAACACCTGTCGGGCCGGCCGGAACCACATCTCAGACGTGCCAGAACCATGTGCATGAGATGCTGGAACCACACCCCGAACAGACGGAAAACACCTGCCAGACCCGTCTGAACAACCTGCCGAGCACGCCGGAGCCACCTGCTCGACTCGCCGGAACCACCTACCTGACATGCCCAAATCACCAGCCGGGTATGCCAGAACCACTTGGCGGACACTCCGGAATCATCTGCTGGACATGCCGGGACCAGCTCTCAGACACACCAGAACCACGTGCCGGAGACGCCGGAAGCACCTGCCGAGCATGCCGGAGCCACCTGCTCGACTCGCCAGAAACACCTGCCGCACACGCCAAAATCACCTGCCGGGTACGCCAGAACCACCTGGCGGACACTCCGAAATCACCTGTCGCGCATGACGGAACCACCTCTCAGACGTGCCGGAAGCACGTGCCGGACACGCTGGAATCACCTACCGGACAGACCGGAACCACCTGCCGAGCACGCCGGAGCCACCTGTTCGACTCGCTGGAACCACCTGCCGGACAGGCCAATATCAACTGCTGGCTATGCCAGAACCACCTAGGGGACGGTCCGGAATCACCTGCCAGCCATGGCGGAACCACCTCTCAGACGTACCAGAACCACCTGCCGGAGAAGCTGGAAACACGTCCTGGACAGTCTGGAACCACCTGCCGGCCAAGCCTGAACCACCTGCCAAGCACAACGGAACAACCTGCCAGACACGCCAAAATCACCTGCGTGTTATGCCAGAACCACTTGGAGGACTCTCTGGGATGACCTGCCGGGCATGCCGGAACCACCTCTCAGACGTGCCAGAACCATGTGGCGGACAGTCCGGAATCACCTGTTGGGCATGCGCAACCACCTCTGAGACGTACCAGAACCACATGCCGTGCAGGCTGGAACCACCTACCGGACAGACCGGAATCACCTTTCGGGCATGCCGGAACCACCTGTCAGATGTGCCAGAAACACGTGCCGGAGACGCCGGAAGCACCTGCCAAGCACGTTGGAACCACCTGCTCAACTCGCCTGAACCACCTGCCGGACATGCCAAAATCACCTGCCGACTATGCCAGAACCACTTGGCGAACACTCCGGAATCACTTGCCGGGCATGCAGGAACCACCTATCATACATGCCAGAACCCTGTGCCAATGACCCCGGAAGCACCAGCCGAGCACGCCGGAACCACCTGCTCGACTCGCCAGAACCACCTGCCGATCACGCAAAAAACACCTGCCGGCTACGCCACAACCAGTTGGTGAACACTTTGGAATCACCTGCCAGGCTTGCTGGAACCACCTGCCAGTCATGCCAAAATCACCTGCCAACTACGCCAGAACCGCTTGGCGGACACTGCGGAAACACCTGTCGGGCCGGCTGGAACCACATCTCAGACGTGCCAGAAACGTGTTCATGAGATGCTGGAACCACACCCCGAGCAGACGGATACCACCTGCCAGAACCGCCTGAACCACCTGCCGAGCATGCCGGAACCACCTGCTCGACTCACGGGTACCACCTCCCTGACACGCCAAAATCACCTGCTGGGTATGCCAGAACCACTTGGCGGACACTCTGGAATCATCTGCCGGACATGCCGGAACCAGCTCTCAGACACACCAGAACCAAGTGCCGGAGACACCGGAAGCACCTGCCGAGCCTGCCGGAGCCACCTGCTCGACTCGCCAGAAACACCTGCCGGACACGCCAAAATCACCTGCCGGGTACGCCAGAACCACCTGGCGGACACTCCGAAATCACCTGTCGCGCATGCCGGAACCACCTCTCAGACGTGCCGGAAGCACGTGCCGGACACGCCGGAATCACTTACCGGACAGACCGGAACCACCTGCCGAGCACGCCGGAGCCACCTGTTCGACTCGCTGGAACCACCTGCCGGACAGGCCAATATCAACTGCTGGCTATTCCAGAACCACCTAGGGGACGGTCCGGAATCACCTGCCAGCCATGGCGGAACCACCTCTCAGCCGTACCAGAACCACCTGCCGGAGAAGCTGGAAACACGTCCTGGACAGTCTGGAACCACCTGCCGGCCAAGCCTGAACCACCTGCCAAGCACAACGGAACAACCTGCCAGACACACCAAAATCACCTGCGTGTTATGCCAGAACCACTTGGAGGACTCTCTGGGATGACCTGCCGGGCATGCCGGAACCACCTCTCAGACGTGCCAGAACCATGTGGCGGACAGTCCGGAATCACCTGTTGGGCATGCGCAACCACCTCTGAGACGTACCAGAACCACATGCCGTGCTGGCTGGAACCACCTACCGGACAGACCGGAATCACCTTTCGGGCATGCCGGAACCACCTGTCAGATGTGCCAGAAACACGTGCCGGAGACGCCGGAAGCACCTGCCAAGCACGTTGGAACCACCTGCTCAACTCGCCTGAACCACCTGCCGGACATGCCAAAATCACCTGCCGACTATGCCAGAACCACTTGGCGAACACTCCGGAATCACTTGCCGGGCATGCAGGAACCACCTCTCAGACATGCCAGAACCCCGTGCCAATGACCCCGGAAGCACCAGCCGAGCACGCCGGAACCACCTGCTCGACTCGCCAGAACCACCTGCCGATCACGCAAAAATCACCTGCCGGCTACGCCACAACCAGTTGGTGAACACTTTGGAATCACCTGCCAGGTTTGCTGGAACCACCTGCCAGTCATGCCAAAATCACCTGCCAACTACGCCAGAACCGCTTGGCGGACACTGCGGAAACACCTGTCGGGCCGGCTGGAACCACATCTCAGACGTGCCAGAAACGTGTTCATGAGATGCTGGAACCACACCCCGAACAGACGGATACCACCTGCCAGAACCGCCTGAACCACCTGCCGAGCACGCCGGAACCACCTGCTCGACTCACCCGTACCACCTCCCTGACACGCCAAAATCACCTGCTGGGTATGCCAGAACCACTTGGAGGACACTCCGGAATCATCTGCCGGACATGCCGGAACCAGCTCCCAGACACACCAGAACCAAGTGCCGGAGACGCCGGAAGCACCTGCCGAGCATGCCGGAGCCACCTGCTCGACTCGCGAGAAACACCTGCCGGACACGCCAAAATCACCTGCCGGGTATGCCAGAACAACCTGGCAGACACTACGGAATCACCTGCCGCGCATGCCGGAAGCACGTGCCAGACACGCCGGAAACACCTACCGGACAGACCGGAACCACCTGCCAAGAACACCGGAGCCACCTGTTCGACTCGCTGGAACCACCTGCCGGACAGGCCAATATCAACTGCTGGCTATGCCAGAACCACCTGGGGACGGTCCGGAATCACCTGCCAGCCATGGCGGAACCACCTCTCAGACGTACCAGAACCACCTGCCGGAGAAGCTGGAAACACGTCCTGGACAGTCTGGAACCACCTGCCGGCCAAGCCTGAACCACCTGCCAAGCACAACGGAACAACCTGCCAGACACGCCAAAATCACCTGCGTGTTATGCCAGAACCACTTGGAGGACTCTCTGGGATGACCTGCCGGGCATGCCGGAACCACCTCTCAGACGTGCCAGAACCATGTGGCGGACAGTCCGGAATCACCTGTTGGGCATGCGCAACCACCTCTGAGACGTACCAGAACCACATGCCGTGCAGGCTGGAACCACCTACCGGACAGACCGGAACCACCTGCCAAGAACACCGGAGCCACCTTTTCGACTCGCTGGAACCACCTGCCGGACAGGCCAATATCAACTGCTGGCTATGCCAGAACCACCTGGGGGACAGTCCGGGATCACCTGCCAGCCATGGCAGAACCACCTCTCAGACGTACCTGAACCACCTGCCGGAGAAGCTGGAAACACGTCCTGGACAGCCTGGAACCACGTGACGGCCATGCCTGAACCACCTGCCGAGCACGGCGGAACCACCTGCCAGACACACCAAAATCACCTGCGGGCTACGCCAGAACCACTTGGACGACTCTCCGAAATGACCTGCCGGGCATGTTGGAACCACCTCTCAGACGTGCCAGAAGCACGTGGCGGACAGTCCGGAATCACCTGTTGGGCATACGCAACGACCTCTGACACGTACCAGAACCACGTGCCGTGCACGCCGGAACCACCTACCGGACAGACCGGAATCAACTTTTGGGCATGCCGGAACCACCAGTCAGATGTGCCAGAAACACGTGCCGGAGACGCCGGAAGCACCTGCCGAGCACGTCGCAACCACCTGCTCAACACGCCTGAACCACCTGCCGGACACGCCAAAATCACCTGCCTGCTACACCAGCACCACTTCGGGGACAAGCCGGAATCACGTGAGGGGCATGCCGGCACAGCCTCTCAGACTGAACCT